>NW_027529630.1:1977831-2005054 GCF_008692635.1 Crocuta crocuta
CGTGGAGTGTGGGAGTGCGCCGGTGGGTCCGTGGTCGAACTTCGTCTCCACCAGAGCGTGGAGCTCCGGGAGCGCGATCGGACACCCCGGTGAGTGTGTGTCGGCGCATTTGGGAAAGTCTGAGAATCAGTGGGTGAGTGCGTGCGCCCCGGCGGGTCGAGTAGCCGAACCTGTGGGACTTGTTTGTGTGTGCGCTCTGATGTGAGCGCCCCGAGGCGTGGGACCGCCGCCAGAGACCCGCGAGCCCCTGGAGGCCAGCTGAGCCTTCTCAACCCAGGGGCACTCTGGGTGCCCACCCCGCCGGGGCCCGGTAAAACTGGGGGTGGGGGTTGGGACAGTGGCCTGGAAGAACAGTTAAGCCTCTATCGAGAGACTCTTAATCTGGCAGGCGGTGCTGTACGAAGGGTCAGTTTGGAGAAAGCGGTACCCTCCCTCAGCTCCCCAACTGGGGGCTGTCAGTGGCTGGTTGCTCCACTTCCCCCCAGGAGCCAGACCCAAGGGCCAGGCCCATCTGCGGATAAAAACTGCCAGTTTGGGAGTCTGGTGGTAGTTTCTTTCAGCATGGCATCCTCAGCTTCCCGGGGCCTACAGCCTGAGATGCGTGGTTCGTTTGGGGATCTAGGCTGGAATAATGGGGAGCTTTTGAGGGCTAGGGTGGGGCCCTGGTAAAATCTCAGTTATCTGTGTGCGGAGGGGTTGGGAAAGACAGTCTTGAAGTAGACAGGGTCGGTCCGCAAAAGCTCTCTGGAGACTCAGACCTATATTCCAATCCTGCTTTGGCCACTGTGTGACGTTCTCTGAGCCTTAGCAGTTTCATCTGTAAAAGGGGAATAATAAGATAGGGAACTTGAGGGCCGTTGTGTTGCTAATATGTGGGTCATGTTAAGTACCAGTGTTTTCCTGGGTAGGCTCACTGCTTGGCGATGGAGGTGGGGCCAATCCCTGGAGGGAACTTCCTGAAACCCAAAGAGCAACTATTCTCCTCCCTGGGCTAACAAAACCCAGCCTGAACCCCTTAGCCTAGGACTCAAGGCCTCCAAGAACTGCTTCTTGCCAACCTCTCCAGCCCCTCTCTTGCCTGACCCTTTTGCCCTCTAGTGATTGCATGTAGTTCTGCAACACACGCTAGGCAGTTTCTTGCTTTTGGCCCACTGCATATTCTATATGCTCACTGCCTGAAATGCCCTCCTACCCTCATCTTCCTCACTTGGAGAATTACCCAGCCTTGGGGCCCAGTTCAGATGCCTCCTCATTGGGGAAGCCTTCCTTGTTCCCACAGTTGGACTGGAGCATCTTCTGGCTCTTGAAAGTCCCAGGACTGACAGCCCTGGTTCCACCTTGGACTGATATGTATGGTCTCTGCCTCCTTCTTCCTTCACCAGAGATCTGGGGCCCCCTGGAGGGCAGAAACAGGCTGTCACTCATTTCTCTTTTGTCAGCACCCTGCACAGAGCTGAGCTGAACTGAGAGAGCACCAGCAGCCTTTATCCCCTGCCCCTGCCCCCAGCTTCCCCAGGGAAGGCATGTCCACAGTGGAGCTCCATGTCATCACAAAGAAGAGGAAACTAGAATCCAGTGATCAAGACAGGTGGCATAGGTTGTCAGAACAGTGTGTCCTGGAGGCACTACCAGACCCAGAGTGTACAAGCTGAAAACTTCGATTTCATCCTGAAAGCAATAGGGAGCCACGGAAGGCTTGTGAACAAGGAAGATTCATGGTCAAAGCAGCATTTCAGAAAGATCTTTCTGGCTGCAGCGTGGAGAATGGATTGAGTAGTGCTATACAAGGAGGTCAGATAGTGACACTAGAACCATCCAGGCATTACTTATATTCTGGGCCCTTGATCCCTTGGCCAAACACTTCCCTCAGACCTTAGATGCTCCTGCTGAGGAACTTGGGGACATCTAGGACTTTCTTCCCCCAGTGGGAGCCAGGAGTCCTGCAATTGATCTCATCCAAGCTCTTCCCCCAGCTTGCTGGGTGACCTTGGGGGGCAGCTCTTGCCCTGCCAGCCTCTAAAAGGAGGCCGGCACCACTAAAGTCCTGTGTTGAGAGTCTGTGTTTGGGGAGGCCCTGGCACAGAAGAATTCTCAATCTGTTCTTCCTGCCTTGGGCTGTCCTGGGGTCTAGCCAGAGAAGTTGGAGGATCACAGTGGGTGACCTTCATAAATGTCTGCCAAGCTGGGGCTGCAAAGTGAGGCTACGACCTCTCCATTCCTATTTTCTTCCTGCCCAGGATGCACAGTCTCTGAGGCTTCTGGATCCTCCAAGGTCCAGCTAAAAGTATGAGAAATCACCAAGGTCTCATGAGTGAGTGCTTTGATTTGGCTTCTTTTCTGGCTGTAGCCCTTAGAGAGGTCCCTGTGCCCCTCTAGGTTGTCAGCTGGCAATCTCTAAATTGGAACTGATGATCCTTGCCTCTTCAAATGCAAGGTTGCTATGACACTTTTTTTTTAATGTTTATTTTTGAGAGAGAATGTGAGCAGAGGAGGGCAGAGAGGGGCAGGGGACAGAGGATCCGAGGTGGACTCTGCACTGACAGTAAGAAGCCTGATGTGGGGCTTGAACCCAGGAACGGTGAGATCATGACCTGAGCCAAAGTCCAACACTCAACTGATTGAGCCCCTGAGGTGCCCCACTGTGATGCCTTAATTCTTAAGACAGTGGTCAGGAAAGGGCTTTGTAAGCTGTGGAGTGCAATGCACAGGGAGAAGTGTGATACTCAGAGACTTCTAAAGAAATGCATTTTGAAAATACTAGAACAAGGGTGCAGTAATAAGAGATTGACCTAGTTATTGGCATTTTAGCCACTGACTGCCTTCCTTTCCCTGTGCCCCCTCTGCAAAGATGGCTTACTAGTAACAGTTTATAGAAGTCTCTCATTTTATCAAATCTATCAACCCTGTGAAGGAGGGATTGTTATCCCCATTTTGCAGGTGAGGAAATAGAGGCTCAGAGAGTTCCCTTCCCAAGATCACAGAGTTGAGGTGAAAGCTAGGGCTTCTGCCTACCTGACCCAACTTACCTCTCTCCACTTAAGATAGAAGCTCTATCTGAGCTTCAGAGCTCCATCCTCTGGCTTTCAGGGTGAAAGAAGTTTGAATATTGCCCTGAAAATATGATTTTAGGTTTTGCTTGTGGCCTGGTTAACCACATTCCTCACAGGACCAGATCACCAGATCAGCTAGGCTTCTCTGGTGAAAAAAAAGTGGAGGCTCCCCTGGTGAAACCCTCTTTCTCCCAGAATTGTCTTCTGCAGGCCTGGCTGGTGCACCCCTTGGCCTATACCTTCCTCTTGGCTGCCTTTGGGTCCTCAGTCCTGGCCTGTCCCAGCCAGTGGGTCCTGTGGGGGAAGCAGGCTGTGGGGCCTTCCCTGACCTCTGTGCTCATCCTAGATGTCAGTTGCAGTACTAGGCCAGCTTGTTTTGTCTCTCTGTCCATATCACCCAGCACAGGTTGGGCACAGAGAAGGTGCCAGTGGGTGTTTGAGAAAGAATGGTTTGTGGAAATGGGTGTAGAAAGAGGAGGAGCTTGCTTCCTGGAGAGCTACAGTTGGTTCTTGAGCAGAGGCATTCCTCCACTTTCCAGTTACAGCATCTCCTAATCCTGGATATTTCTGGTCCAGGGTGAATGGCTAGAGTCCCGGATGGGAGTGTGGGCAGCCTGGGCCCTCCTGGGCAGCTGCTTCCTCTTTGGCCTTCCACCCTGGCACCCTGTCTAGGCCTTGGGCCCTAGAGCATAGACGGAAGGCCTCCTTCAAGCTTCTTGGAGCCCACATGACCCTCTCATCTCCCACCCCATCAGAGGAGGCTCCTGGTGTTGCTGTGGCTTCCTGGCAAGTGCCTAGCTTCCCCGGCTTGCTGCGGCTGTGCTGTGGGCCAGCGAGGATATTCCCCAACTCGCATAAAACCCAGGACCAAAGGATCCGCACCTCTCACTGGACCATTTTATGTGTAGTCTCCTCCTTGGTCTTTCTCCCTTTAGACTCCCCTGTCCTATCTACTTTACATGTGGCACCATCTTTGTCAAGGTCAACTCTGACTATGTCCTTCCCTGCTTAAGGCCTGCCACGGCACCCCATTCTAACCCTCAGGTTAGAAGCCAAGCACCTCAGCCTGGCATTCAAGGCTTTTCATGTGAGTCCCTCAGGCCCACACACATTCTGTGCTACCCACCCCTCCATACCAGCCTCACATGACCTCCTGGCCACACTATCACACCACTGTGTCTTTGCACATACTCTTTCTTCTGCTTTCAATGCCCTTCTAACTTTGTTGTCCATCTGACAAACTCCTAATCTTCCATTAAGTCCCAACTCAAATGACCCCTCCACTGAGCAGCTTTCCCTGACTGTCTCCTCAGGCCGGTTACGGGTTCCTCTGGGTTCCGTGGCTCCTGGGCTTCCCTTGGTCATGGCTTAATCACCCAAGTGGACTTTGTCCATGTCTGTGTCTTTCTCTGCATCTAGACTGGAGCTCCTGACCAAGTCTGATCTGAGTCTCTGATTTGGGGCACATGGGGGCACTGACAAGTGTCTGCTGAGACTTTATGGCTCCTGGGACAGTGATCTATGATTACATTACTCTGAGAGTGCAGACTCCTGTGGTTCTGAGAATCTCATAACCAAAGACTATGAGAAGCAGCAAGCAGAATTGAAGAAACACTTATCATTTACTCTCAGAACCAGAAACTCTTGGAACTGGACTGTCAGAACCAATGAACTGAGAATTCTGGAAGCACCCAGAGTAAGAAAATCTCAGAATGACAGACTTACTTGTATCCTGTTCTACACTTTCATCCTATTTTGTACCTTGGCTTCTCCATTCTTCCTTTTCTTTCCCATGCTACACTCTTCCTACTTCTCTCCCGACCTGACCACAGCCGCTTCCAAGAGCCTCCCCTGCCTACTCTGACCATGACTTCTGCCCCTCTGCCTGGTTACTGAGAAGGGTTTCTGTGTCTCTCAGCCAAGACAGGGAGATGCAGCCCCCACATCAGGACAGAGCATGATTTGCTAGCCACATGAATACTACCTGCCCCCTTGTCCTACTCCTTCCTCAGGAGCTGCCTGGTGTAGTGGTGATTCTCCCCATCTGATCGATGAAGAACTCCAGGCTCAGAGAGGGGAGCTGACTTGATCAAGATTGCACAGCATGGGTGGTTCTAAGTTGGAGCCTGAACCCAGGGTTCTTTCTTCTCAAGTCTGACTGGAGGCACTTGGATGTGATAGGTCAGGGTGGAGTCCAGGGCACCGTGGTTCTGAACTGGTTCCATTTAGCAGTGTATTTCTATAGCACTGTGCTGGGCTGCACTGTGCTGGGTCAGAGGAGGGACAGGTAGTTTGGAGCCCTGTTCTGGGGTGGGGGTGAAGGTGCTCAACCCTACACTGAATATAATTAGAACACCAGACCTTGAGTAAGGTCCTTCCTCTTAAGGAGTCTCAGTATCCTGATCTGTAAGGTAGGAGGCCAGCCTGGTTGATCTGAGACTCATGGACTCAGATGTTCTCCCTGTGCGTGGACCCCACAGCCAGGATTCTAGGGACTTCCTAGCGAGTGAGAGCCTCCCAGAGGGACCAGTGAACCCAGGGGCCTCCTGGAGGAGATTGCAGAGGCTTCACACTGCAACAGCACCTACTGATACCATCTGAGGTTCCCCCTCAGCTATTTCCCCAGATCAGCCCCAGTGTTGGTGGTGCAGAAAGCATATCAGGCAAGGCTGGAAGCGTATTGGCCTTCAGGCCTGTGGAGGACATTTGGGAGAGGGTGGAGGATAACTTCCAGGATCTTTCCTGTCTTCCTCTACTTGCCCTCAAGCCACAGGGATGACTGTCAGTTCCTGAGACATGCTATGTGATCTCTTGCTCTGGTTTTTGCTCACCCTACTCACCTTCTGTTTCCACTCACCTGACTCTTGTCCATCTTCCAAAATGTAGGTCAGGTGTCCTCTCCTCCAGGAAGCCTTCCCTTACCACCCCACCCCCAATTCCTGTTGGGGACCCTCTTGGCTGCTTCGACCCTGGTGCCTCTGCTTCCTTCAGCCCTGGTCACTCTGAATTATCATTGCCTGTTTCTGGGTCTTCTCCTATCCACCTCTACACCCACCACCTTGACAATGAGATCACAGAAGAGTCCAACTCACCATGGAGTCCCTAAGTGCCCTGTATGGGGACAGGCATAGATATGGCAAACCTTTATAAAGGATGAGTGAACTAAAGAGTATAGTTGGGTCTAGTTCCTTTTGGGGAGGGGGGTTCCCTGAACTGCCCTCCCTTCTAAGGATGGCCTTCAGGGTGGGACACTTGACCTATAGTCAGTCTGGCTCTGACCTCACTACTTTGCCCATAATTCCTATGGCTTTCCTGCCCCTCTCGTCTGGAATACTCCCATCCTTCCTGCCTTCACCACCTGCTGAAATCATCTTTTTAAACTATTTCATAAGATGAGTCAATCATCTCCTTTAATTATCTCAACAACCTTATGCAGTGCATACCCTTCTTAGATTGTAAGGAAATTAAGATTCAGGTTATGAAGCTGAGACCTTGTCCAGGTGCCACAGATGGGAATGGCAGAACTGGGATTTCCCAGCTGCGTAGTGCCTTCCCCTGCCCATCGATAGTGTTCTGGGTCCAGGACCTCTGTTTCCCCTCACTGCACCCCACCCCCAGCAGAGGCAGGCTGCAAGGGTTTCCAGAGTGGTGATGCATCACATTCCCCTGCCAGGCTGGACAGGGCCAGCCAGGTAGGCAGGTGAATGGGTAGCGCATTCATTCTGGAGCTGCCCTGGTGGAGAAGCTGGAATGTTGTCCAGCCACCCTGGAAATTCTGCAGTCTGCGCCTCGCCCTTCCTCATGGCTTTGAGTTAACCAGTCTGGGGCTACAAGGAGAAAGACTCAGCCCTTGGGTTCGGGCGGAGCCAGGCAGAGGGGCCAGGAGGTCTGCCCCTAACTCATTGGTGACCGTGGGTGAAATCTGGGGCTACCCTTTCTGGCCTTAGTTTGTTGTTGTTTTAACTGTGAAATGGGTACAATAACCATCACGGCAGTTTCACAATGAGGAAATACCAGGAAGAGTAGATTCTAGCCCTGCCACTAGGGTGTTCCCTCTGGCAGAGAACTGACCAGACAGACAGAGCCATGGGGCTCAAAGAGGGCTGGTCAGGAAGCTTCCCGGAGCAGAGGATCTGGGCTGTGGAGGGTAGGAGGTAATGATCAGGGGCACGGCTCCTGCAGGCACACAGATCAAGGCTGCTCTGCAGTTTACTAGCTTTGGGACCCTGGAGAGATTATTTAGCTTCTCTGAGCTTCTCAGGCTTAAATGAAAAGAGGTCTATAAAGCCAACTAATATGGAGGCTGACACAGAGAAAGCACTCAACTCTTACTATAATATATATGTTGAAGATAAGGGAGGGTGTCCCTGAGTGAAGATACGACCATGGGACTGCTTTTGCTGTGCTTGAGACAGGAAGATGAGACTGGAGGCAGAGAGGAAGAATTGTCTACAGGGGTGTCAGGGACCAGGTTAGCCAGGGCCTTGAATGCCAGGCTCAGGAGCTTGGATGTTAGCCTGAGGGCAATAGGGAGCCATGGAAGGGTTTTGAGCTCAACAGTGTATGGTCAGGTTTGTGTTTAAGGAAGACCTGTGATTGCGGTATGAAAGATGGTTAGGAGGGACGGGGTGGAGGCAAGGAGATAAGTGAGTAGGCTGTGCAATGGCCTGGAAGAGAAACACAAGCCTGAGGCTATGGGGTGGGGGAGTGGCATGTCTGAGCCACGCACTGGTTGTACTGACAGGGTTTGGTGAGCATTGGGTTACACGTGGGTGGGAGAGAGATACATTGTCAGGGATATATTAGAAGTTTGAAGTGTGGAAGGACGGGTGGTAGAGATTTTTCTCAGAAATGGGAGAATGGCTTTGAGGAAGTGCTGTGCTTCACCTTAGTCTGTGGAATGAAGGCACCTCTTAAGGAGAAGATGGGGTGAAAGGTGAACCTCTTTCGTCACTGGACTCTGGAGCAGGTTGGCAAATGGCTACCAGCCCACTGCCCCATGTCAGCCTGAGACTCCTGGGGCAAGGTGGGCTGGGAAAGCAGTGGCCTAGGGGCATTCCCCCGTGCCACACCTCCTGTCCTGTTCTTGCAGCCAGCCTCCTCCTCTCCTCTTCCCACTTCCTTCCTCCATGCTTGCACTTTGCTTCCAGCCTGGAGACCTGGCTTCAACTGTCTCAGACACCCCCCACCGCCCCGCCACCCCATTACAGGGAAATGAAACGGATGGAAAGAGGAAGGGAATGTTCTTTTTTCCCCCTATAATAAGTCTGAGGTTCTGGAGGATGCTGGGACTTGCACATACAGAGGGCTCCCTCCACCACGTAACCATCCCCTGAATGCAACCTTGTGGCTGGTGTGTGTGAGGGCCTCCCAGACAAGACAAAAGCCAGGGCCAGAATTCAGGCCTGCATTCCAATCTTGGCTCTGTCCCTGGCTTATGGTGAGGACTTGTGACAGAGCCTCAGTTGCCTCCTCTGCCAAATGGGAGTTTAGTGCAGGGGGTTTCTAAAGGCTGTTCCAGTCCCTATCTAGAACAGTGTGTGTGTGTGTGTGTGTGTGCGCGTGCGTGCGCACGCACGCATGCATGTACATGCTGTGTATACATCTGTGACTGTGTATGTCTCCATGTATCTGGGTATTTGTGTATGTCCATGCCTCTGTGTGTTCATGTGTGTTTACGACATCTATGGAGGAATTATTAGAGGTAGGACAGGGGAGGGTGTGTGTTCCAAGGAGAGACAGAGCTTGAACAAAACTGTATGGGCAGAAGTACTATTGAGTGGATACCGGGCAAGGAGGGTATTGACTGGTTCCGATTCTAGGGACTGAAGCACAGACCAGGACAGAGGGAAGAAGCACTGAAGGCTCAGCTCAGCTCTGCAGGATGTGGGGGAGACCTTTCCCAGCAGAGCCCCACTCCTATGGAAGGGGGTGACTGGGGAAGGAGGCTGGGAACAACCATCCCTAGAACATGTGAGCTGAGGGTAGACGGCCAGGGTGTGTGGGTGGGCAGAGCGCACTCCCCCTGGGACAGACAAACACCCCAGTGCTTCGCCTTTTGGACCAAGGTTGAAGCACAGGAGGCAGGCATGGGAGGGCTCCGCCTGGCTGACTTCCTGCAACCTGGAACTCAAGAGCCCGTGCTGTTTCCGCCTCCCACAGAGTCCACAGCACTGTCCGCCCTGAGAAATGCTGGAAGCTGGGTACAGCCCCAGACCTGAGGACCTGTTTTTCCTGTTTCCTGAAGAATTCCCTGCATCCTGGTCCAGGCCTCTGCATTCATGAATGAGGAACCTGAGAGGGCTCTGAGCATCCTGACTGTGAGAGCCGGGGCTGGTCAGGTATGGGCGTGGGAGGTCAGGGTCCACTGGCTGGGTGGCTCGCTTGTGCATGTGTATATGCTGAGCCAGGATTCCATCCAGGGGACCCCCACCCTGCTTTCTCATCCCAGGCTATCATGAATTCAGGCTTCAGAGCCAGGGAGCCCTAGTGTCAAGCCCATTTTTTCCAATTCTTGACACTGTGATCTTGAATAAATAGCTTAACCTCTATGGCAGTATTTCCTGAGGAGTGAGGTGGGGGGTGGGGGGTTTCTGCAAGGAAGCTGTTCAGCTCAGGTTTGGCCCCTACAAAGTAAGGTATTGGGGGTAGGGAGCACCAGGACCCGGGGTTCCTGACTCAGACTGATCTATGACCTGAGCCAGGGATGAGTGAGATAAAAGCATGTGCTTGGTTCAGCCAGCTGACCCACCTACAGAATGCCTAGGTCCAATTCCCCTCTCCTGGCATTTCCCTGGCCTGTCCAGAGAAGGGCAGGACTCTTGAGAGGCAGTCTAGGGGCCTGACTAGGGCAGGAGCAGGCCCAGGTTAGCTGGTCCCCAGGAGTGCTCCCTAGGAGGCCACCTGGGGTCAGCAGCTGAGAAATCTTTAAGTGTCAGGACAACTCTGGGAGGCCCTCAGAGGAATAAGGGAAAGGAAGGCAACTGCCATGAGGCTCAGTTTCTCTGGACTCCCATATCTTCTTGTGCTTGCTTGCTTGCTTGCTTGCTTCATTCATTCATTCATTCATTCTCTCACTCATGTCATACCTGCTTTGGATCAGGCCTCTTACTGATGATTGGGACAGAAAAAAGAATCAGGTGGAGCGAGGCTTCTAGAAACACCTGTAATGGTTGGGGTTTCTAGAGGGTGGAAAGATAAATTCCAAACAGGGTGTGAGGAGTGTCTGGGATGGTAGAGTGGGAGAGCTTCAGAGATGAAGTGACATTTGAGAAGAGCATTGAGGGATGGGCATGATGGAGTACGGTGTGAATGGGTTCTGGAAGGGCTGTCCAGGCAGAAAGAGTAGCCTGAGCAAAGGCAGGGAAGGCTGGTAGGGCACTTACAGGGGTAGAGCCAGCCAGACCTGGGCACAGAGGGGCTGACAAATGGTGTTGGACAAGATGGGAGCTGTTTCTAGGGTGAGAGACCCTGGGGTAGGACCCCAAGGATATGGGGGGTAAGGAGAGAGCCGAGGGAGAGGGCTGCAGATTGGGCTGTCTTCATAAGTAGGGGCTGGAGGGGCAAAGGAGTGGGCAGGAAAGATGTACTCACAGGTTGATGGGCCAGCCAGTGGAGGGAGAGGACAGGCAGGGTCAGTCTGGAAGGGAGCCACAGCAATGGAGTCCTCAGCTGTCCTGGGAGGGTAGAGGCCAGGATGTCTTAAAACAGGTGCAAAGAACAGCTTCCAAGGCTCAGGAGAAACTTAGGGAAGTCTCCACCCCTCTCCCCAGCATCACAGATTCCGCCCTTGCCCCTTGCTTATTAGCAAGAAACTCTTTGTGTAGAGATGCTGACAATGGCTGGAGGGCTGGGGGGTGGGGGAGGACCCTGACCCAAAGGAGAGACCCTCCAGGCCTAGGCACTGGGGCAGGAGCAGAGCATCCTGCTGGGTGTGTGGGGCAGAGCATCTCATGGGGATTTAGGGCTCCAATTCTCTAAGGCTGGGGGATTCAGCCCATTAGAGGTCTGAGCCTCAGGAGGGCAGGATATGCCTGATGTCACCTGGGGTTCTGTGGCAGAGCTGGACACCCCAAGCCAGCGTCCCCAAGGGAGAGGGAATATGACCCCTCCACAGCTCTTCAGTCTCAGTCAGGCCTCCATGCTTCTCCTGTAGCTGCTGGGAGTCAGCAACTCCCAGCCCACCTCCCAAAGTGCTGGATCGGATGGTCCCAGCCTTTGCCCTTCCCCACATCCCATGACACCCCTTCAGGGCACCCCACATTTACCATGTCTGACAATGAGTGCCTCTGTCCCCATACGTGCTCCTCCCCCTGACTCCTGAGCCAGACACCCTGCCCCTCCCCCACCAGACTCCTTCTGGGCCAGACTCTCTGGCCTTCCTCCCTAACCCTCCACATCTCTCCCCTCACAAGGTCCCCAGGCCTGGCCCCAGGTTGGGCCTTAGCACCAGTCCCCTGGCCCACCACACTCACACACTAGCCTCCAGTGAGGACCTTCTGAAGATTCCTGAAGATTTAAGGAAAAGGCCACATTTGGGCTGAGCCTTATAGCTCATACCACCACAGTGTACCTACTGTGTGCCAGGCACTGCTCCAAACATTTCACATAAATTACTCGATCCTCACAGCAGTTGTATGATGTAGTTTCTATTGATCACCTCATTTTACAGATGAGAAAACAAAGGTGGTCTAGCTCCAGAGGCCAGGATCTTAATCACTGGAGTTTGTTGAGCTGAATGATAAAAAGCTGTAATTCCAACAGGTGGAGATGAGGGGTGTGAATGGATTCCAGGTTGAAGGAGCACCATGAGCTAGGGCTGGGAGGGAAAAGTGTTGGATGCATTTAGGACACTGCCGGTCACAGAGGATGGGGCTGGGGAGGCTCACAGAGGCTGGGTTATGAAAACATCCAGTACCAGACTGAGGAGGAGTGGGGTTTTCTCCTGAGAAGGCAGAGGGTTTCGAGCAAGGGAATGACTTCGCCTTCATGGAGAGCCCTCCCCACCTTCTTGGACTGGGGGGGACTGAGGCTAGAGGCAGGGAGGCAGGTGCAGTGGCTCTGCCAGCAAGGGTGGAGGCAACACTGGGCTGCATGGAGAAGGGGTGGGATGCAGGAGATGCTTGCATGTCGGGGCCTCAGTCCTGGCTCAGGGCAAGGGCATCCTCAGAGCTCAGCCTGGCATTCCCTATGGGGGGGGGCAGCTGCCTCTGCTCCACTTGGCACCACACAGCCTCCCTGAATTCTCACCCTGGAGCAGCCCTGGATCCTTGGGGAGGAACCTGTGTCAGTGGGAGGCAGATGCATGCTCTGGGTTGCTCTTCTGCTGACAATAGGAGATGGGGACAATTCTGGGGTGCGGGGTAGGGTGTGGAGAGAGAAGGGGCCTAATCTCAACTGCAGGGGCCCTGAACTATGACTGGGAGGCCAGGCTGGACAGGAAGCTCACGGTCTGAGGGAATGAATATCCCTGGCCCTATAGAATCTCCAAGCCCCAACCTCTCAGGACCTCAGGTTCCAAGATGAAGGGAGCTGTACTGCCCCAGACACCTAAAATGTAGAGAACTCACACATTATCTGCCCCCTCTGTCCTCCCAGACGTACCTACACACAGGACACAAGCCTTTCTGCAGCTAGAAGAGATGCTGGCATACCCCCAGCACAAGGAGTTCACTACCGCCTTCCTACAGCCCCCTCCACTGTAGGATGCACCGGATGAATTGCAGCCATCCCTAACCATGTGTCCTTCACCAAATTACTTGAATGATCAGTGTCTCAGCCTCTTTATTGGAAAACTGGGCCTGATAACCTGATTCCCAGAAACATGTTGTAAAGATGAAATGAAGTGACATTTATAAAGCACACATGGTAGCAGGGTTTGAAAAATAGCAGCTCCCCTGGCCCCTTCCCACCGTTGGAAAGGTATTCTTTGTGTTTGTCCCAAACCTGCCTACCTGCTATGATTTCCAGCCTGCGTCTGGGATCTTGGGGCACATCTTTGCCCTCCAGGCTGGGCTCTCTGTCCCCTGCTCCCCTCTGAGAGAGAGCTCTTAGTGGTCACATTGGTGGGGATAAGGAGATGAGGAAGATGGACACCCTGTGCTCCAGGTACTCACTCTATGGGCAGTCAGGCCCTGTGGGTACATATTAGGTGCCCACTAGGGACAAGGTAAGAGACCATCAAGATAGTGGTGGTGTGTGAAGGGAAGCTGGGTAGGTATGAGGGAAGCTGAATTTGCTGCACAAAAGAAGTCCCCCTCCCATTCTCACCTCTGCCCCAAACTTCCCTGGAATCTTTAGGAGGGTCACTCTCCCATCTGGTAAGTTCACAGGCCAGGGAGCAGGACTGCTGTTTACAAGTGCAGAGAGTGCCACAATATAGGAGTACCTAAAAACTGTTTGCTGAGAGATTAATGAATGACTAAAGAGGAAGACCCTTGGAAATACTCCCTCAAATACCAAAAATCCCAGGCACAGGGCCAGAGCCTCTCAGAGGGCGGAAAGATGAGCTAAAGGAAAGAGCTTTCTAATAATTCCAGCAAGGTAGAGGCTGCCCACTGGCCAGTGAGTGCTGCATGTGAGGTGGAGCCAGCCAGCCTTATAGGCCCCTTTCTGTGAATCTGAGATGACACTGCTCTGGGGCCCCCAGATCCTCAGATTCTAGAGCTCGGATCCTCCATCTAGAACTCTGTGCTCCCAAGGTTCTAGAGCTGGGTTGCCAATCTTAAAAAAAAGCCAGTGGTAACTGTTTTTGGCTTTGGATAATATATGGTCTTTGTCACAACTATTCAACTCTTTGTAAATAAGACGGGTATGATTGTGTTCCAATCAAGCTTTTTTTTTTTTTTTTAACAGAAACAGACTGGTGGGCTGCATCTGGCCCTCAGGATGTAGTGTGCTTACCCCTGTTGTGAAGTTTTAGAGGTGTGTGGCCCTGATACCCATAGACCTCATGCATTCTCAAAGTTCCAGGGTTCCAAGGTTCTGAGCCCTCTGGGTCCAGGGAGAGAGCAAGGTCAGGTGGCTGCAAAGGCCTTGATTGTGGTGGCACAGACCTTAACCGAGGGAATCTGTGGGTGCTTGGGGCCCCTCCTGGCCCTGGTCAGGTGGGTGTGTCAGGTCTCTCTGCTGAGCCCCGGTCGTGACCCTCATAGCTGTTCTCCCCATCCACCCTCTTCCCTTTAGGGCAATGGCCACAGCCCTGGGCCACTGGAACAGCACCATCAATGACACCTTGGATGGGGACGAGCTGGGCTACAAGTGCCGCTTCAATGAGGACTTCAAATACGTGCTGCTGCCTGTGTCCTATGGCGTGGTGTGTGTGCTGGGGCTGTGCCTGAACGCCGTGGCGCTCTACATCTTCCTGTGCCGCCTCAAGACCTGGAACGCGTCCACCACGTACATGTTCCACCTGGCTGTGTCTGATGCGCTGTACGCAGCCTCCCTGCCACTGCTGGTCTATTACTACGCCCGCGGAGACCACTGGCCCTTCAGCATAGTGCTCTGCAAGCTGGTGCGCTTCCTCTTCTACACCAACCTTTACTGCAGCATCTTCTTCCTCACGTGCATCAGCGTGCACCGATGCCTGGGGGTCCTGTGCCCACTGCGCTCGCTGCGCTGGGGCCGGGCCCGCTATGCCCGCCGGGTGGCAGCTGCCGTGTGGGTGCTGGTGCTGGCCTGCCAGTCACCTGTGCTCTACTTCGTCACCACCAGTGTGCGAGGTGGCCGCATTACCTGCCACGACACCTCAGCACCCGAGCTCTTCAGCCAGTTTGTGGCCTACAGCTCTGTCATGTTGGGCCTGCTCTTCGCAGTGCCCTTTGCCATCATCCTAGTCTGCTATGTGCTTATGGCTCGGCGGCTGTTGAAGCCAGCCTACGGGACCTCTGGAGGCCTGCCGAGGGCCAAGCGCAAGTCGGTGCGCACCATTGCCGTGGTGCTGGCTGTCTTCGCCCTCTGCTTCCTGCCTTTCCATGTCACCCGCACCCTCTACTACTCCTTCCGCTCCCTGGACCTCAGCTGTCACACCCTCAATGCCATCAACATGGCTTACAAGATCACCCGGCCGCTGGCCAGTGCCAACAGTTGCCTTGACCCTGTGCTCTACTTCCTGGCTGGGCAGAGGCTTGTGCGCTTTGCCCGGGATGCCAAGCCATCCGCAGACCCTGCTCCTACTGCCCCAGCTCACCGCAGACGGGGCCTGCACAGGTTGGACAGAAGTGACCTCAAGAGGACAAAAGATGTGTCAACCAGCAGTGAGGACTCTAGGCGGACAGAGTCCACGCCAGCTGGTAGTGAGAACACTAAGGACATCCGGCTGTAGGACCTGAACCCCTTGGGCCTGTGCAAGTTAATATGGGGTGGGGGAGCGGGGAGGCTGTGGGGACTAGGATTTCTTCAGCTAGGATAGTCTCCCTAGATATGACCCATTAGTGACTCATGCCTGATGGTCAAGGGAGCCATGACCTCAGTGCTCTGTCACTTGGCAGAATGTTCTCTATAGTCCAGAGATCTTAAAGGTCCCTACAACCCCAGTCACCATTTGTATGTGTGAGCTGGGGAATAAGGCTTCATGAAAGCCAAGGGTAAGGAGCCAGTGCTGCTCCTGGCCTGACTCCCACATAATTAGCTGGCTGTGCCCCGCAAGGTTTCTAGGCTGGAGCCCAGCCTGATCAAGTCAAATGGAGAAACAGGCCCGGAGAGGAAAGTGACTTAACCAAGGTCACATGGTCTGGGCCTGAGTTACTTGGGATGGGTGGGGTTTCAGTTGGCCAGAGGACCCTGGTAAGGATCCAAGCTGAGCCAGAGCTTCTCACATAGGGGCTGAGGGCAGGTCTGGATGCCACAGTGGACAGACCTCTGAGGAGCATCCCCATCACAGGAGATGAATGTAACATCTGGGGACTGATGTCATAAACCCATCTGGAGGCTTCCCTGGCCTGAGAGCCAGTTCGAGGCTGTAACTTCTACTGAAGTGTTGTTGCCTCCTGTGTTGTGCCCTATTGTGTGGTTTGAGGATGAGGATACAGTCTAAGAAGCTCTCACCATCCACGCTGGAGTCCTTTTTCCACCCTGTACTCTTCTGCCACCTGCCTTCCCACTCGCTGCCTCAGTTGTAGTGTCACGTAGGGATTCCCTCTCCAAACCCCAGTCATCCCTCACTTTAAAGCTAACTGGCTTTTGTGCCTGGCTCTGCTGGGTGCAGACAGGAGTCAGATGGGGTCCCGTCCTTGGGATCCCCCAGTTTAGGGCTTAATGGCTATGAACAGTCACACCCCCTGGGGTGTAGCATTGCCAGTTACCCTGGTGCAGATACTCCTGCCTTGACCAATTTCAGACTAGTAATGTGATATCGGCCTCCTTGCAAAATTCCTGAAAATTTAACAGTTGGCTTTTGCACGCAGGTCCAAGGTGCTCCATCCAGTGCACCACTGGGCATGCTGAGTGGTTGGAGGTGTGGACCAGCGAGCATGTCAGAGAGGCTTCCTAGGGGACACTCCTGAACTGTAGCTTCTGAGAAAAGCAGTTTATCAGGGAAGAATATCCAGGTGCAGGGTACATCCTGGGCAGAGACATGGGGGCAGGAAAACAGGGTACTCAGGAACGGGGAGCAGGCAGGCAGCTGGTGCTCAGGCTCAAGGCAGGAATGAGGCTGGGGGTGGATCGCTCACGCTAACAAGTCAGGGCTCCTTCCTTGCCTTTACCTGAGGTCTTCTTTGCACTGGAGCTAATATGGGAGAGATTCACTTCTCTTCCTGTCGCATCTTCTGCCTCCTAGGAAAATCCAGCCATGTGGTGTAATAGTTGGGGTTCAGACTGGGTCAGGGTGAGGTAGATCTTTCTTGCCTGTGACAGATTCTAGGTCCAGCCAGGACCACTGCAGAGGTTTGTAGAGCTGAGCTGGACAGGGCCTCGCTCAGCCTTAGGGCAAAGGTCTCTCTCTTTTTTTAAAAAATATTTTATTTAGTTTTGAGAGAGCACAAGCAGGGGAGGGGCAGAGGGGGGTGGACAGAGGATCCGAAGCAGGCTCTGCACTGACGGTAGCGAGCCCAACGTGGGGCTCGAACTCATGAACCACGGGATCATGGCCTGAGCCCAAGTCAGACACTCAACTGACTGAGCCACCCAGGCACCCCTGACAGGTTTCATTTTTAATCTCAAACATAAAAACGTACTCCCTCTCCCTATAGGCCCATTCTGCCTGAGAGAAGATTCTTCCCTCCACCCCACTTCTTCCTGTCTCCTGTGACTTCTTTACCCTTCCCACTCTGTCAGAACGAGGCACCCCCCAGGGGTTGCTGTATTTAGAGTCTAGTTTCACAGCTCCTTCATGCAATAGACACCCATCAACAAGCCATGACCCAACCAATTACTCTGCATTGTGCAATGTGGGTGGTGGGTGGCCTGCTCAAAGTAATGTGAAATGCTCACCTCCCACATTCTAGGTTCTATATTTGTGTTCATATAACCAGAGTCCCTATGAGCTTTTTTGTGACTACTTCTTACAGAATGTTCTTGAGCCAGCCTTTCCGGCAGGCCCAAGCCTATCTCTTTCCTACCAGCCACTGCTCAGGCTGAACCCCATTCTAGTTTATAGGAACCCCCTACCCAGGCATTATTACACCCAAGGGTGTAAATGCTGGGCTCTGATTCCCTCAGCCCTGCTTAGGCCAGAGGCAGGAGGTTACACAACATGATTTGGGGGCTCCTGAGTATGCATCTGTGGTTGGGGGTAGGGCAGTGGCCACCATAGGCTCAAGTTCCCTTTGTCCCCATTCCTCTCATGTCCTGCCTACCTACCCTTCCAGCATCTGCCCTGGAGACCCTGAGAACCCAGGGCCCTGCAGCACATGGAGCTGACATTATGGCATAGCCCCAGGAAGCCTTCCTTGAGTAGCTGCCTGCACGTTTCCAAAGACATAGGACCTAGGGGAAAGGAGGGCCTTATTGACCTTCTAATCCAGTAGCAGACACTGGTGGAGGTGGGGAATGGAGACCCTAAGGGAACCAGGGACAGGCCAGGGTCCTGCTCCTGGACCCCAGTCAGATTGCCTGACCCCTCATTGTGGACATCTGGCCTTTCTGCTCAGTGCTCAGGCCTTCACCTAGTGGGTGAGGTTCCTGGCCCTCCTGCCTTGTGCTATTTTCAGCCCACATAAGAGCAGGATTTTCCACTCCCAGCCCCAGACCATTGTCCAGCAGTGACGTTGGGGGACCTGCCTGCTCTCAAAATATCTCCTCTTACTCTCTGGGCCTCCCTGCCACCTCCCAACAACCCCACCTTCTCACCCTGACATCACTTCCTGGAGCTGTTGACTCTTGAAGGCCACTGTGAAAGGGCACAGCCACCTGACAGGGACCCCAGGGATTATCCAGCCCAGCTGTAGACTTGAGAGGGGCGGGGCCTTGCCCAAAGTCACTCAGCAGGTCAGTGTGGCTCCTGGATCTGTGCCAGGGGCTCAGGCTGTCCCTGCTGCTCTGTTCCCTTTAGTATAGGTTGGTGCCTTTGTGGGATTCCTGCCATCACCCCCACCACCCCAGCCCTTCCCATCCTCGTGGATGGAACTGGTGGATGGAGCTGTGGCACTGAGGCCAGGGACATAGGACAGGAGTGGGGGGGCAGTAGCAGTAAGTGGGGAGAAGAGTAAAGGCCTGCTGTCCTGCCTGCAGCAACTATTCTCAGTGCATCCAAGGCAGGGGCCTGGCACACAGCAGGTCTCTGCCCTGGGTGGCAGGTGCCCCAGGGCCCAGGAGAGAAGTTAGGCCACCAAAGCTACCCCTCTGCTGCCACCCTTGTCATGGCAGCTTTGGGCTGCTCTGTTTAAGAGTCCAGCACACGAGGACAGGGACTCCTGTACTAACTCGTGTCCCAGGCACTGTGCCAGACCCTCTCAGATCTATTATTTATTCTTCACCACAACTGTGTGAAATAGACATTATTATCCCTATTTAGCAGATGAGGAGACAGGCTCTGAGAAGGGAGGGCTTGCTGCGGGTTATACAGGCAGCAAGTGGGTGAGTCAGGATTGAGTCCGGGTCCATCGGGTGCCCAGATTAGTTCCCTTTCCAGTATCCCCTGCCACTTGTAACCCCTGTAGAATGCAAGGGTCTATAAGTAACCCTTCATGTGATTCAAGTGAGAGAGATAGGATAGCACAAGGAAGGGGTTAAGAGCACAGATTCAATGCCCATGCCACCTCTTTGAGTGTTGTCCCCTCTTCTTCCAGCTGTGGCATGGCAGTCAAAGTACTTAATCTTGCAGGGCCTTGGTTTTCTCATTTCTGAAAGGAGATACTACCTCCCACATGGGGCATTGGGTCAATACACATGGACACTTAGAACAGTACCTGGCACACAGAAGCATTTACATGCCAGGTACTGTGCCAAGGTGATACAGAGGCAAACCGGCCGGACCCTGCCCTCATGGAGTTGACATAATTTAATAGATAACCACACCAGGATAAACTATTTGAAGGAAAGAAATGTCCGGCCAGTGAGCAACAGTGGGCCTCCTGTGGCCAAGGCTTCCCCAGGATGTGGGAGGAGGAAAGCAGGTCCATCCTGGGGTAAGGTGTTGGACCACCCTCTGCCCTGCTTGGAACTTGGTGGTCTTCAGGCCCACAGGCCTGTGTGTGTTTACAGAACTTTGTCCCTGTGCCAGGCTGGAAGAGGGCAGCAGGGAGAAGCCAGAAGGAGAGGGAAGGGGCAGGATGCCCTTGCTATGAAGTTTCTGGAGCCAGCCTTTGTGTACTAGAGAGCTCCAGCTCACCCATGGCACCAGGCTTAGCCATTTCTCTCTAACTGGTGGTGACTGTCATGGGGCGCTGCAGCTTCTTTTTGGTTCAGCCAAGAGCCTGGAGACCCAGGGTGGCAGGACCGGCTGGGAGCTGGGCCAGAACAGGCAATGAATGGTCAACTTTTGCCTTGTGACCGGAGGCCACTTGCCTGCCCTCTCTGGGTCAGTCTCTGAAGCCCTTGCCTCCCATGTACCAGTTCCCCCTGCCTCAGGGCCTCAGCTACCTAGATCTTCGGCAAAACCACAACGAACAGCTGCTCTCCTAGGCATTCCCCAAACCCCCAGGGCTCTCCGTTCTGAGGACTAGAGTTGGGGCAGCAAGTCTCCCCTGGCATCAAGTGACTAGAGAGGTATGGTGACTCCCTCGGCACCCCACAGTGGCTTGGCGTGGAGCTGGTCCAGTGTCTGATGTTCTTGCCTCCTGTGAGGTGGAGGGTGGAGTCTGACCAGGAGTGACTGAGCTGCTGGGTGAGAGACGTGTTTGCCTTTCCAGGGGTATGTGCTGGTGGGGTGCGAAGAGTGTGGGAAATAAGCCTCAGAAGCCCCACGTTCTCACCCTCCTCTACCCTGTGTACCATGTGACTTGGTGAATCCCTTCTCCTCTCTGGGCCTCAGTTTCCCCATCTGCCATGGGGCTTGGCTCTGCCCAGCCACTCTTCCTCCAGTACAGGCTTCCCGAGTTTGCCTCTTTCTTGGCTCCAGCTCAGCCAGGTGTCCAGATTCAGTCCTGTCCCAGCCAGGAACAATGGGCCAGTCTAGGCCACTCACTCATGGGCCCAAACTCAGTCCCTAAGGGCTTACCCTGGACTATTTTCAGAGCTTGGAGATGGAATCAGAAAAGGATTTTCCACTCTCAGCACAATGGCTGCCCTGGACCATTGTCTAGCAGTGACCAGGGGATCTGCCTGCCCAAAAATATCTTCCCTGCTCCTACCTTCTGGGCCTCCGCCTTCTGTTCCTCACCTCCCTGCATTGACATGGCTTCCTGGGGCTGTTAACTCCTGAAGGCTATTGTGAAACAGCACGTTAAGTCACCTGGAACACATGACCAGCTGGAATTAGTTTTCCCTCCTGGCAGGAGCCCCAGGGGTTGTTTGGGTGCTTACAGGAATGAGAGACCCAGAGAGAGCTATGCCTTTCACAAGGTCACACAGTAGTCAGTGTGGAGACTAGATGTGAGGCCAAGGCTTTCTGTCTACTCCTGCTGTCTCTGCTGCCCTCATTAGCACTGGTCTGCCCCTTCTGAGAGCTCACCTTGGAAGGCCACAGGTGGACATGCTGGAAAGGGTGACATGGGTGGGAGGGGGTGCACCTTGGAGCTCCCTATTCATCCTGTTTTTACCAAATGTGGCTTTAGCTTGCACTGAACTCAGGATTACCAAGTTGCAGCTCTGAGGAAAGAAGGAAGTTGGGGGACAAAGGGAAGTTGAGGCCAGAGGAGAAGGGTTCTGGCCCAGCTCAGCCATCACCAGCTCTGTGACCACAAATTCAGTTTCTTCATCTGTAAAATGGCACTGATAATACTTCTTCCAGTGTACAGAATAGTGAGGCACAAACACACAACTATTTTATTTTCCTCCTATCAGGACTGTCTACCCGATGATGTCTAATTTCCCTTTCCCATCCGTAAACTGCATTTTTGGCAAACTCCAAAACTTTGAGTCGCTTTTGAGTAACAAAGTTCATTCTAGTTTAAGATTCTAATCCCTACTTAAATTAATGCTCACCCCTCTTCTTCCCCCGTGCTGGGAGGACCCTCCTCATCCCTCCTTTGGGTCCCTCTCTCCTCCAGGTGTTGGGCAAGGTGGGGAGGAAAGGGACAAGTATACCTTCCCCAGGACTGCCACAGCCCTTTCTTGCTGTGCTGGCTTCTCTGGCCATCAGTGCCCCTGTGCATGGAGCCCTCCAAACGCCAGCCCACACCTTTGTAGAAGAGTCTCTTCGTTTGCCCACTCTGACTGTGCCACATCTTTCCTGCTGGGACTCTAATTCATACACCCCAGTTTCCTTGAGTGACTTTCCTAGAGCACCCCTCACCTGGCTTGGTTGAGAACTCACAACAGCAGAAATGTTTTCAAGTTCACTGAGCTCAGTGTTCAGCTTATAGAATCAGCATGGAGGGGGTAAGTAGAGGGTTGGGTAATAAACTCTGAGAAGGTGTCTGACCCCAATTGTTTTCAGGTTTCTTTCAAAAGTAGAGCATTTTACCCCTGTGTATCCTTAGATTATGTCCTAGAGCCAAATTCCAAATCAGCAGCCACATGAAAAGTCCCACCTCATTGTGGGATTAAACTGTTAGACCAGCCATTGTGACCAAAGCAATTGCAAAATGTGGGGGAGGAAATTCAAAGCCTGTTGCATGGGTCACCACACAGCCTGTGCTAATGTGTATGTGTGTGTGTTTATGTTTGTGTTGAGTTGTCACATATGTGTTCAAGGGAGTGCTGAGTTGGGAAGGGCAGTCCCTATAGACACCAAGAAGATACCTGGAGTCAGAAGGGCTTTGGGTTGGTGGCCACTCTGGAGGAAGCAGAGGGAGGGGGAGGGGCCACCAGGAAGTCAAACTAATGGAAGTAGACAGGCTTGGGGATGACCTGAAGAGATGCAGAGTGGGAGAGGATCCAGCTGCCAGCTCTGTGGACCCCTTTTACTCCCCATTCCCCATTCCTCTTCCTTTTCCTCAGCTCCCCTCCCTCCACACTCCCCATTTTCCTCCTCCATTTGCTCCCTGTTCCCAGAATTCCTGGGAACAAAGGGAAGCAAACGGGGCAGAACAGAGCAACAGACTCATTCCTTCAATCTTGAGCACTGGTTCACCTCATTTCCTGCCACTGTGCTCCTAGGATTCTCGAAGTCCCCAGTTTGCAGATGCTTCCCTGCTGCCCCCTGGTGGCCAGAGCTGGCTGCAGAGGCAGGAATGGGGGTTGAGGTCCAGACCTTCACCTGTGGAGTGAAGAGAAGAAAATGATCCTGCTGGCAGCCAGGATGTTGGGGAGTGCGAGGTGGGGGTAGGTCTGAGAACTGAAACAGGGAACACAGTTTACAAAACACCCTGACTTGCAAGACAGGTAATAGTGTTTGTTCAAGCCATGATGTCTATCTCATCCTCACACTTTTTTTTTTTTTTTTTTTTCTAGGAGAGAGAGAGACAGCGTGAGCAGGGGAGGGTCAGAGAGAGAGAGGGAGTCACAGACGAAACAGGCTCCAGGCTCTGAGCTGGCAGTCAGCACAGAGCCCCAACATATAAACACCCATGCACTCAGACTCACAGGTTCCAAGAGAAGACCACAGGCAAGCTGATCTCATAGTAACACTCACTGAGGATTCCTGTCTTCTCAACACAGGGTTGCTGACTGTTCCAGCAACTCCCTGCTCTGCAAATTCAATCTCTGCCACAGACTGTCCTTTGAACTCCAACCCCCCACAATCCTATAAGCACTCTTCTCTAACTGCCCCCTTTGGAGACATGCCAGGGATCCCTCAGTGTGAAGTCTTTGCTGCAGCAAATAATAAGCCCAGCCTTACTGGCTACAGGTGTGTTCCTGGTGGCACAGGCTGACCCGCACTGACCAGAAGTTCCGGGGTGAAACAGTGAGAGCAGGCGACATTTCAGCTCTCCATTCCAGCCTATCCTCCCCCATGGGCTCTCAGGGACTGTCCCATCTACAGCCCTGCAGCCCCCAGCTGGCAGATCATGGTGCACTCTGGCATCAGTACAAAGGGCCGAACCATGGGTATTTTGTTCCCTCTGAGGTAGCACACCACATCCAGCTGCTGGCTTCATAAAGGCAAGACTGAGAGGTAGACACAGCTGCTCCACCTTCAGGGATGCTGACTTGGCCCTCTCTGGTCTGCCAGGAGGTGGTGTGGGGGGGGGGTGCCTGAGGACAGTGCCATGATGTCCTCTGGCTATGAATGTCCCTTTGACCTCCTGCTTACCTTCAATGCCCCAGATGGGGTTCCCCACCTTCCCTGGCTGTCAGGAAGACACTCAAGCTCTGGGTCTGAGGACCCAGCTGAGTGTTTGGGAGAAGGGCTAGAGGCTCTCCTAAGGGGCATGCAGATCTGGGGCTGGACTCCAGGCTCTGAGGGCCAGCCCCTCCTTCCAGTCTGGGAGCTCTTCTGAAAGGAAGCCCCAAGCTCTTCTCTCCTCTCTAAGGGTGGAGCCTCTGAAAAGATCTGTATTGGCCCTTCCAAGAGTTCCCTCTGCACCAGCCTAACACCCTGGCATCATTTGCACCCTCTCTCCCACCTTCAGGGATGGGGAGTTCATTCTCTCCTAGGCATCCCCTTCCCCTTTGGGAGAGCCCTCCTCACAGAAGCCCTGCCTCCCTAGCTCGGCCTAAGAGGCACACAGCACATTTGCCCTCAGCCCCAGGCAGCCATGGGAGGGTATGACCATGACCCTGAGTTGGCCCTTCTCCAAACTGTCATCCCAACCCCCTGCCCTGCCTCATTCCAATGCCTCCACTCCACTAGAGCCCCTGACCTCTGGATGCCCCTAGAAATCCTTACTTCCTCACATGGTAGCCTCTAAGACTAGCCTCTGTCCCCTGGAAGATGTGACCAAGCTCAGCTGGTCCTCCTTGCACCCCCTGCAACTGCATCTAAGCAGAAGTCAGGGTTCACCCACCACCCACGAGATGTAATTTGGATCCCACCAGCATATTAGTAAGTAAAAAGCATCTCCCTTTCAATCATGTGGAAGGGGAGGCCCAAGTGCTGGGCCTTTGGGATGGAGCAGGAAGCACAGAGCTGAGAGGGCAAGTCTCAGCCAGCCCTCCAGACCCCACCCTCACATCTTCACTCTAGATATGCAGCCCTCATCCACAAACTCTTCCTCTACCTAAACCCAGATGCCTCATTCATGATGCATAGAAAGCACATAAACCTTGGTGTTTACACTTGAATCTTGGCTCTGCCTCTCATTAAACAGATGACCTTGGGCACCTCAGTTTCCTCATCATCAAATTCATATTTTATTTATACTGTCTTTTGCTACTAGAATGAAAGCTCCCAGAGGACAGGGGGTTTTGTCTATATTGGTCACTAATTTATCCCCAGTGCTGAGAACAGTGCCTGGCACATAGTAGGTACACAACAATTACCTGAAATAATGAATATATAAATAAATGAATGAGGTTCACACCGAGGAAAAAATGAGATAAACTGTGTAAACTGTTTTGCCGAATATCTAGTACTAGTGGGTTCTCATTATAGGTAATTCCTTTTCTTTGCAAAACAAGTCAAATTAATGATTTAATGTAAGTTTCACAATGGCTCTTTGAGGCATGAACATTATTGATTCATTCATTCATTTATTCAAAAAATATTTACCAAGAGCCTACTATATTCCAGGTACTTGGAAATCATGGATAAATTAAAAACAAAGACCCTTCCCTTGTGGAGTTTACATTCTCGGGGTTGTTGAGAGCAACCGACATAATGAAATGTAAATTCCGTGGTGTGTTAGAAGGTGATGAACGCTGTGGGGAAAACAGCAGAGCAGAAGAGGGATTGGGAGAGCGGGCTGGTAGAGGGGAAGGGGTGGGAGGGGTGTGATTTTAAATAGAGTGGTCAGGTAAAGACTCAGGAGGGGCCCAAGAGAAGGTATTTGAGCAAACTTGAAGGAGGGGTGGGACTTAGCTGAGGGACTCTCTGGAGGGCAGGGGGGAGGTTTCCAGATAGAGGGGACTATAAACACATGGTCCCACTGCCTATGTAAGGAGTCAGTGGCTGGGGTGGAGGCGGGAAGAGTAGAGGCCAAAGATGGGGGAATCAGGTAGGATATGGAATGAGGTGGGAAGCCTCGACAGAGATACAATCTGACATATTTTAGATGGATCTGGCTGCTGTGTTATGAATAAACTGTAGTGGGGGCAAG
Source organism: Crocuta crocuta (assembly GCF_008692635.1). Taxonomy (NCBI): domain Eukaryota; kingdom Metazoa; phylum Chordata; class Mammalia; order Carnivora; family Hyaenidae; genus Crocuta; species Crocuta crocuta. The sequence goes on from NW_027529630.1 coordinate 2,003,561, forward strand.
GATAAAGCAGCAAGAGCAGGAAGGAGCTAATGCAGGAAGCCAGGAGAGAGAGCATAAGGATTGGGACTAGGTGGTAGCAATGGAGGTGGTGCGAAATGGACTGATGCCAGATGTATTTTGAAGGAAGAGCCAATAGGATTCCCAATGGTATTTTCCTGAAAAGTTTGACAGACAGTGAAACTACAATCCAGAGGAGGTCTAGGGAGGTGGACCCACAGGTCACTGAGTAGGGTAGAGGATGGGGGCAGAGGTGGCAGGAAGGTCCCTGGGTCTAAGGCAGTGTCTGAGGGAGGAGAGGGCAGGATGGGAAGAAGGATTCTGTTGCAGCAAGTCACAAACCAGCCCCAGGGCAGCTGGCCGTTAATTTGATCAATGGCTTCTTTCTCTTCCCCTCGATTCCCCTGTGATGACCTTTTAATTGGGTCCATTTGTCCAAGACCAGGAACTGAGCAGATGCCAGAGTATTTGCCTGTCATTAAATAGATTAGGAAATGGCCCTAGGCTTTGGGCTGCCAGAAAAGTCAGAGCAGCTGCGTGGCTTCTCTGAGGAGTAAGCGCAGGCCCTACTTTCACTGTAGAGCCCAGTCCAGGCACCCGGTCTTCATCTGTGCTGCCCCTCTGTCTGCTGCGTCCTTGCCCCTGCGTGGCTCACCTGATAAAGGTCTCCTCCTCGCTTCAAAATCCCCTCCTCAGGAAGCCTTGCTGACCACCATCCCTGCCCTCAGCCTTCTTCTCCCTGGGCAGAGAACTCTCACATGTGTGGTGAAGGATCCCTCAATGGAGGGCCTGCCATCAACATAAGACATGGTCCAAGCTGGGTTTTTAGAGAAGAGGGATTTAAAGAGCATTTAAGTCACAACCCCACTTAAGTAAAAAACACTTTTCCATTTCCCCCTAGTTCCTCCCCACAGAGGAGCTGGACTCAGTATGGGGTGCAGGGGGACCAGTGCAAGGAGGGAAGGAGAGAAGCAGGTGTGAAGTTCATGTCATGTGTGAAAAGGGACCTTCTTGCACTGTTGGTGTGAATGCACCCTGGTACAGCCATTCTGGAAAACAGTAGGAAGGCTCCTCAAAAAGTTAAAAATGGAACTACCCAATAATCCAGCAATCACACTGCTAGGTATTTACCTAAATAATACAAAAACACTAATTCAAAGGGATACATGCACCGTGATGTTTGCAGCAGCATTATCTATAGTACCCAAATTATGGAAACAGCCCAAGTGTCCATCAATTGGTGAATGGATAAGAAAGATGTGGAATATTACTCAGCCATAAAAATGACTGAAATCTTGCCATTTGCAACGACATGAATGGAGCTAAAGACTATTATGCTAAGTGAAATAAGTCCATCAGAGAAAGACAAATAGCATATGATTTCACTCATATGTAGAAATTAGAAACAAAACAAATGAGCAAAGGAGAAAAAAGAGAAAGAGACAATCCAAAGAACAGACTCTTAACTATCGAAAACAAACTGATGATCACCAGAGG
>NW_027529630.1:2005062-2042321 GCF_008692635.1 Crocuta crocuta
TTGGTGAAATCGGTGATGGGGATTAAGGAGTGCACTTGTTGTGATGAGCACCAGGTGTTGTATGGAAGTGTTGAATCACTATACTGTCCACCTGAAACTAATATTGCACTGTATGTTAACTAACTGGAATTTACATAAAAACTTTAAAAAAATAAAGTGCACATGTCACCATGAAAAATTTATATTATGGAGTATAAACTGGACTGGACAGAAAGAAAATAGTTTCCCGGCAGAAACAAATTCAAATTGTTTTTAAAAAACACTAGTTACTTCCATTTTAGACATTATTGATTTGCTCTGTGAAAGATAAGGATTTAGTTTTCTTTATCCTCCTGTTGCAATTTTCTGGTAAAACAATATTCAATGCTTACATTTTCATGACCTTGAAAATATTGTTTACAGTAACATAGTATTCTATGATTACATTTTCTTTCTTGTATAACTTATTGTTTTTCCTAGAATTAATCATTATCTCACTGTCCCTTAAAGGGGCATCTGCTAAGAACAAAGAAAATTACAAAGAAATCTTAAACAGTATTTGTAGTAATATCACAAGTGGCTGTTGAGCACTTGAATTACAACTTGTCTGAATTGTGTTGAGGTATAAAATACACACTGGATTTCAAAGATTTGAGTACAAAAAAAAGGTTGTAAAATATCTCATCAATTTTTTATATCAGTTACATATTGAAATGGTAATATTTTGGATGTAACAAGTTAATATATTACTAAACTTAATTTCATTTATTTCTGATTACTTTTCTAATGTGGCTCCTTGAATATTTTATTTTATTACTTTTAAATTTTTATTTATTTTGAGATAGAGAATGTGAGTGGGGGAGAGGCAGAGAGAAGGAGAGAAAGAAAATCCCTGATGTGGGACTCAAACTCACAAACCATGAAATCATAACCTGAACCAAAGTCGGACACTTAACTGACTGAGCCGCCCAGGTGCCCCTCCTTGAACATTTTAAACTATACCTGTACCTTGCATTATAGTTCTATAGATCCATTCTAGGCAGTGATTGTTAAAGGCTGCTGGTGAATATGACAGTCTCCTGAGACCTGGATACACTGACCGATATAACATCACAAAAAAGAGAGAGAACTAGGTGCGATGTCTTACTGATGCAGTGCAAAAGGAAGTACATACCACCACCTATGAATTCTTACCAAAAAATCAAACCTGAGATCAAGCCTCTGGATTTAACTACCACTTTTCAGGAAATAGAGTACATAGGAAGATGTTAAATGACAGCATGGACAATTAGCTAGATTCAGAATCTGAGAACTTATGCAGGAAAAACGGCCTGGTTTCTTCATGAATAAATGGGGGGGGGAATGGCAGAGGGGTAGACACAGGAATGGAAGTCAAAGCCAAGGTCCCATCTCTCTTCATTGCTACAAAAGTATAAGGCCCCAACTCCCTAAATGTTCAGAAACCAATCATCCTGAAGGAAAGCAGGGGGAGGGAACCTGAAACAGAGAGAAGGCTGGACAACTTGTTTTTTTCCCGCTGTTATAAGCTGAATTGTGTGCCTCCCTCAAATTCATATGTTGAATCATATGAACACCCAGTACCTCAGAATGTGATGTTATTTGGGAAAGGGTCTTTAAAGAGATAATGGAGTTAAAATGAGGTCTCTGGGGTGGGCCCTAATCCAGTGTGACAGGTGTTCTTGTACAAAGAGGAAATTTGGACACAGACATATACAGAGGTAAGGGGCACAAAGACACAGGGAGAAGACAGCCATCTACAAGCCAAGAAAAGCCAAGATCCATCTCTCAGGGCCTTCAGAAGGAACCAATCCTGCTGTCACCGTGATTTTGGACTCCTAGCCTCCAACAGTGAGAAAATAAATTTTTGTTGTTCAACGCCCCCAGTCTGCAGGGTTTGTTATGACAGCCGTCAGCAGCCTAATTCATCCACCTGTGGTGGGGAGGGGGGCAGGCACTCAAGACAATCATCCTGTCTGTTATAGGGGGAAAGAGGGCTGCATTTTCTTTGCCCATATCTCCCCAGATGGGAATGCCTGCTGGAAATTACTTCTCAGAGCCCGAGTTTCCCCTTTCTGAGTCAACAAGCTGTCACCATGGTGGGGGGCCTGGCCCTAACCACTCTAATCAGTCTAAATTCTCATCTTCATGCCCCCATGCTGCATTTCCTCTTCAACCAGTGCTTCACAGATCTGTTCCCCTCCCACCCCCCGCCAAAACGTTGATGGTCTTTGTATCAAAGAACATCATCTCTTGTATTGGTTGCATAACTCAGCTGATTTTCTCACTCTTTATTGTCATTTCTAAATACCATGTGTTGACATTAATGGCCTAGAATTGCTTTGTAGCTGTCTGTAATCCATCATGTTACAAGGCTACCACATTTTATCAGGGGTGTTTGTGTGTACTTGTGTGTGTGTGTGTGTGTGTGTGTGTGTGTGTGTGTGTGTGTGTGTGTGGTAGAGACAGAGAGATACAGGATTTGCTGGAGCCACTGCCCATAGAAGGCACATGCTTAGGCCAGCTCCCTGCAATGGCAATGTCCCAAGCCATTAACTATATGATAACTTCCTGGTCCTCTAAATGTCTCACACCAGCACCTATGTCAATGAGGAGGTTGTTTTCACTGTGGTGGGTACTAATATCCAGTACCCAGTCCTCCTTGCCTTCCTTTCCATCCAATCTGCTCAAGTAAATCAAAACCCTTCAACACCTGTGGCTCCCACATCACTGCCATTTCTCTTTTCTTTGAGTGAGGGGCATTTATGTGTCTTAAACATTCTTCTCCGAGGTCTATGAACTAGGGTCTATAAACTGGTGTATATTCTATTCCCATGTGGGTCCATGGTGAACCCTTACATAAAGACTGAGGAAAGGGGCGCCTGGGTGGCTCAGTGGTTAAGTGTCTGACTTCAGCTCAGGTCATGATCTCGTGCTTCATGGGTTCGAGCCCCGTGTCGGGTTCTGTGCTGACAGCTAGCTCAGAGCCTGGAACCTGTTTCAGATTCTGTATCTCCCTCTCTCTCTGACCCTCCCCTACTCATGCTGTCTCTCTCTCTCTCTCAGAAATAAATAAAAACATTAAGAAAAAAAAGACTGAGGATAAAGGAAAATCTTAATTAAAATCCAGGAAAGCAGGGATTGTAAGGAGATCTGAATTTTTATTTTATTGGTATTTTTTCATGGTGGGGTTTTGTTCCTATGTTCATTCTACATCTGGAGGAACAGTTAGTCTTTTAAAATAGACTCCATTCATCACTTCCCTCATAGGTAATCTTGGCTTGTTTGCTTTCTCATCTCCTGCACACCTTGGAGACAGGTTTGATGAAGTGTGGTTGTTTATACGCTAAACCTTTTTTTCACTACTCTTCGTCATCTCTTTTTCCAATCCTGCACATATACTATGAGCCCATAGTGACCTGGAGAAAAGTTAAACGCTGCAACTTGCTTACCTAAACCCAGAAGTTCCAAGCATTTTGTAAGGGCTCCTTTCTTGGCAGTTACTGGAAGAGGCAGCAGGATTCCAAAAAAAATGACTCTTTCAATCTGTGTAAATAGCTCAAGGTGGACCCCAACCCTCTTTATCTTGGTTTATTATCCTAGTCATTCTTGCTTTGTTATTCTGGCCATTTTTGTCTGCTTCTAAGAGTGGCAACATCTAAAAGCTTCTGCCAGCCATGTCTTCCAGTGTGGCAGCTGGAGGTATTGCTACACACAACCCAGCTTCCTGGTGAGTAAGGACATTTGTGGGCTCCCCCACAAGAGAAAAGGAAGTCAGGGCTTTTTCCTTTGAGATGTGAATCACATCCCCTTATTTTCAAACTTCGGAGACAAAAAATAAACTGTAAAGGACAATTCTGTTGTTTCTTATCTGATCATTTTCAATGCAGGACAGCATTATTCTGTCAGGATTTTTCTGATCTGCAAATTGCCAGGAGCCAAAGTGAGCATCATGTATGTCGATACAATAAAACATTAGATAATGATGAGAACATGCAACAACACCATTTTGATGGCATGGATGCCCAAAACAGCACTAATTTAGGATGATTAGAGGACTAGATATGTATCCAAGAACTCAAGGGAGATGGTGGCTGTTGGTATAAAAGTTGTATGATATTATCTAAAATGGCATCAAATATTCTGGGAAAAAAAACCATTTAGTTCTTGCCGCAAATTTTTGTCATTTGTCATTTAAAACCGCTGTGCATAAAGTTGGATAAACAATTCATCTACTTTTTAATTTTACAATGAGTTTCAGCAAGGAAAAAAATCAGCTGAATACTGACAATAATAAGCTGTCATCCTAGAAAAGGTGTGTGGGCCTACTTAAACTTTGTCTCACCCATAAGACCATAGGCATCGTTAGGACAAAGGTTATTTCCTGTACTTTCTTCATTTCTCCAATACTTCTCCCCTTCTTAGTTTATATGGCAAGAAATATAAAGTTGAATATCAACTTGAGATATCAAGAAATATCAGTTGAATTGGAACCTCTTGTTCTATTTACTTAAATAGAGCACTGCAGTGGTTAAAGAAAGATTTTGATTACTCACTCAGTGCTAAGAATTTTACGTATATTACGTTAAACCATGCAGAAGGACAGAATTTCCCCACTTTTTATGAGTGACTGGCTCTCTGAGAGGTGTGAGGACTGTGTTTTTGCCTTTTCTGTTGTTCCTGTTATCAGGACTCTGGGCTCCAGTTCCAGCTCCTTTCCTTGTAGATTGGGTGACCTTGGACAAGACCATGGGCCTCTCTCTCCCTTTCCTCCTTGAAAAATGAAAGTAATCATGTGTTCTATATAAGGTTTGACAGGAATAATATGGGGGCGCCTGGGTGGCTCAGTCAGTTAAGTGTCCGACTTTGGCTCAGGTCATGATCTCACCGCTCATGGGTTCAAGCCCCATGTCGGGCTCTGTGCTGATTGCTCAGAACCTGGAGCCTACTTTGGATTCTGTGTCTCCCCCATCTCTACCACCCCCCCCCCAAGCTCATGCTCTGTCTCTCTTTCTCAATAATAAATAAATGTTTAAAAAAATTAAAAAAGAAAATAATGTGTGTAGTTATGCAAAGTACTCAGAAAGTGGTAAATCCCTATATAAATTTTTGTTTATAAAAATTTTAAGGGGTGCTTGGGCGGTTCAGTCAGTTGAGTGTCCAACTCTTGATCTCAGCTCAGGTCATGATTTCAGGGGTATGAATTCAAGCCCCACATTGGGCTCTGCGCTGGGTATAGAGCCTACTTAAGAGAAAAAAATGTTTCCATTTTCCTCAAGAATGAGATCAAGCTCCAGAATTTGGGGGCAATTTTATTAAATGTGACATCTTGATTTAAGAAAGTTCTATGTTTCAATCAAAAAGAATGAAATCTTGCCATTTTAACAATGTGGATGGAAGTAGAATGTATTATGCTAAGCGAAATAAGTCAATCAGAGAAAGATAAATATCATATTTCACTCATATGTGGAATTAAAGAAACAAAACAAATGAACACAGGGGAAGGGAAGAAAAAGTAAGATAAAAACAGAGAGGGAAGTAAACCATAAGGAACTCTTAAATACAGAGAACAAAGTGAGAGTTGCTGGAGGGGAGATGAGTCGGGGGATGGGCTAAATGGGTGATGGGCATGAAGGAAGACACTTGTTGGAATGAGCAACTGGGTGCTATATGTAATTGATGAATCACTAAATTCTGTTTCTAAAATCATTATTACACTATATGTAAACTAGGTAGGATTTAAATAAAATTTAACATTTTAAATAAATAAATAAGACATTTAAAAAAAGAAAGTGATAGGTTTCTCTTTAATTTTCAACTAAATAACACATTCGTTAGGTTCAACCAACAAAAATATTGAAAGGTAAACAATGAAAAGTCTGCCTCTCATTGATTCTCGTAAGTAATCACTATTCATGGTTTTTTCTTTATCTTTCCAGATAATTAATTGTATGCATTTACGAGCCCTCAAAACTGTGCTTTCTTATCTTTTTCTGTCATACATAAAAGGCTATTTGAACAGATATTTCTAGCTTTCTTCTGCAGATTTCTTAAAGGTCTTCCCACACTAATACATAAAGAGCTGACTTGTTTGTGGAGGGCCTGGGTGGCTCAGTCAGTTGAGCACCTGACTGGCTCAGGTCATGATCTCACAGTTCATGGGTTTGAGCCCTGCGTTGGGCTCTGTGCTGACAGCATGGAGCCTGGAGCCTGCTTTGGATTCTGTGTCTCCCTCTCTCTCTGTGCCCCTCCCCTGCTCATCCTGTCTTTCTCTCTCAAAAATAAATAAACATTTTAAAAAAATTTTAAGCTTACTTATTTGGCCTACAGTCATAATTTACATAACCAGTTCCCTGTGAAGAGACATTCAGGCCATTTCCAACCTTTGGATATTGATTCACTGATTTCTTAAACATCTGAAAGAAATGAAAGTCCCAACTCTTCCTTCGCTGTGAAGTTTAAATTGTTGAACCAAACAATAATGTCCAGCTGTACCTCCAATTCAACAAGTCTGATTTAAGAGGGAAAGGGATCTGTTCATACCAAGTGAAAGATTTGTTTCCTGATCTCAAAGTTCAGCTGTCATGTCATTTGGCTTCTTGCTCCACATGTTGATTTTGTCACCCCTCAGACCTCCTGCAGTGGTGGTGTTGAGAGGCCAATGAGGTTCCAGAGGCAGTTTGAGCAGCAGACCTCTATGGATTGTCACCTCTTTGGCACAGGCACCATGTTACTTTCATTTTTTATTATTATTTTTTAAGATTTTATTTTTAAGTAATCTCCACGCCCAGTGTGGGGCTCAAACTCACAACCCCAAGATCAAGAGTCACGTGCTCTATGGACTGAGCCAGCCCGGCGCCCCTGCTCCTTTTAAAGCATGTCAACTTCTGAATCAGGAGCTGCTCTGATAGGCATGAAGCTTGGTAGGAAGGAGCTGAGCTGAAAAGAGAAACGTCTGGGGCGCCTGGGTGGCTTAGTCGGTTAAGCGTCCAACTTCAGCTCAGGTCATCATCTCACAGTTCGTGGGTTTGAGCCCCACGTCAGGCTCTGTGCTGACAGCTAGCTCAGAGTCTGAAGTTTGTTTCAGATTCTGTGTCTCCCTCTCTCTCTGACCCTCCCCTGCTCACACTGTCTCTCTTTCTCAGGAATAAATAAAACATTAAAAAAATTTTTTAAAAAAAAGAAAAGAGAAACGTCTAAATTTTTCCTCAGAAATCTTGAGTTCTAGTTCTGAGCAATACTTCCTAGATGTGTAACCTAAAGGAAGTCATGTAGTCTCTATGAGCCTCAGTTTCCTCATCTCTAAGATGGGGATAATTGGAATATCTACTCAGACTCATGTACAAATGAAGCATGATAATGTACGAAAAACACTTACCACAACGCTGGCTCATAGCACCCACAAAATAAATACAAGCATGTTTTATTAGTAGAACTTGGAAGGATAAACAGGACTCACTGAGAAGATAAGGAAAGGAATAACATTCCAAGAGGGGAAGCAGCATGTATAAATAGCAGAATTTACAAAGCATGAACCGTCAGAGCCAGCTGTGGGAGGCAGGCAGGGCAGGATTGCTAACCCAATTTTGTATAGTTGAGGAAACTGAGACCCAGAAAAGGGCAATGATTCACTCACATCTATCATCATTGTACAGGGGGAGGCAGGAGAGGGATTCCAAGCCCTGAGGAAAAGCTGCTGTGACAGAAAGTCCTGGGTCATGAATCTGTGAATTAACACTTGGACAGGCAGCTGGAATATTGTGGCAATGTGAAAGGGCGTACTTTCATGGGCTGGCCATAGCTTCTGCACTGACAAAGCAAACAGGAGCAACATGTGGCTCCTGGACTTCAGTAAAGGGCCTGGGTAGTCCTGGGGCCGTGGTGGCAGCTGGAAGAACAGCATTGGCCTCAAGAGGAGGCTAAAAGCACATCAAGTATGGGGACTGACAGGAGCAAGGGGAGTCTCAGAAGTCAATGGAAATGCCAGGCATAGCTTGTCCAGCTCTGGGTCTCACTGGACACTTGCCAGCTGCTAAGGCTTTTGAGGCCATGGGCCAAGGCTGAAAAGGGGAGAAGGAGTTTGCTACCAGACACAGTTTAATGGAGGAGGATTCTTGACCAGTCTTGAGTGTGGAAGGAATGGAGTCTGGCTCCTGCGCCAGCTCAGAGCCTGCAGCCCTCTCCCACCTTCTTCCAGGCCTGTCTTCCCTTGGCCTCAGTGACACTACATTGCTCGGCTGTTTATCTTAACCCTTCTCTTTGGCTGTCCCTCCTCAGTCTCATCCCTGGGCATCTCCCCTTCCCTCCTTTAACTGATGGATCCATCCTATGTGTTCTTCTCTGTCTTTTTTCTCCCCGTAAGCAACCTCACACATCTATGACCAAATCTGTGTCACCAGTCCACTGCCAACGCTAGGTGATGGGCCTTGATTTTATTAAAGAGTCACCAAGTTTCTCTGCCTTGATGTATGTGCAAGCTACTTGGGTAAGCTAACCAGAGTAGGCATTTCCAGGGGCTGGAGCACAGTCTCCACTGAAATCAGGCGAGGCCCTGTATTCTCAGGAGGGCCTGGAGACAGCGGATAGACCAGGGAAGGAGGGCTGAGAGCAGGGGGAAGGATGCTAGAGAACAGTCAGGGCACCAAGCCAAGGCCCCACAACTCTGACACAGATTCCCCTCCTCTACCCACCTTGGAGAAGCAGGGCTCAGCCTGTTGGGAGTAAGTGGGACTCCTCTCACCCTGCCCATGACCTTCTGCACCCACTATTCCTCACAACCCTGTAGTTTCTCATTGAAGGTACCTGGGACTCTGCCCAAGGGGTTTTCTCTGGTCGTTTGGAGCACACATGGCCAGAAGTGCCAGTTTGGGGACCAGCCTTTAACCAATGACAGCTGGAGTTGGTAGGTAAATGTTCCAGATTCCCTCCCTCAGGTGGAACATCTCTAAGACACGTTTTGTTCTGCCTCCTAGAGGTGCCCAATGAGACTGACCCCCAGTGAGAATCTGCTCATTGACCACCCTGAATTGGCTTCCTTCTTTTTCCCTGCCACACTTCCCTGACCCCTGCTCATACTTCCTGGGATCATCTCAGAAATTAACTACTTGCACTTAAGTCCTTGACTCAGGATCAATTCCAGGGAACCCAAACCAAGATACCCTCTCTGTCTCCCTCACATTCATATCCAATCTGCCTAAGTCCCGCTGCTTCTACCTCCTAAAAGCCCCGCAACCCATCTTCTAATCAGCTCCTCAGTTGCCACCCCTCCTCCATCCCCGCTGCCCGGACTACTGGCCTTGCCTTCTCACTGGTCCCCTGCTTCCTCTTCCTCCGCTCTGTACAGCAGCCAGGACCTGCACTCTCTTGGGTTATGTCCTTCTCCTGCTTAAATCCCTCCAGGATAAACCAAGCTTCCTGGCCTGGCATCCAAGGCCCTATAAGACCCAGCCCCTGCCCCCCTTTTCAGCCTTGTCTTGTTCACTCCTCCTTGCCACAGTAAGACCGAGCTTCATAAGCTTCCAGAACTCACAATATTCTCTCTCATCTCCAGATGTTTACATGTTGCTCCCTCTCTCAGGAACACCATCCCCGATTTTACCCACATAGCTCGAGTCGTTCTTGAACACCCAGCTTAGGACACACTTGTACTCTGACCTCCCCTGTGCTCCTGCCCCCAGTCTGGGTCAGGGACCTCCCCGTGCCTCAGTGCATGAGTCTGTGTCCCAGTGCCCAGCACATCCGTTTTTGCCGTCTTTCCACACTGGACACTTCTTGAAGACACTACCCACAGACAATTCATCTGTGTGCCCCCAGTGCCCTGTACACGCTTGGAAACAGTAAAGGTCAGAGAATAAATAAATGACAGTGACGACTCTAAATCCTCAAAGAAATCTTTATTCATTCTTTCATTTAGATATTTACAGAGCACTGTGCCAAGTGTGGGGGAAATAGGGCTGGTGAAAAACACAGCCCTGCCCCGAAATACTTTCTCTGCTGGTGGGGGAAAGATGTGGAGAGAGACAACCTTAGGCTGGAATAATCAAGTATATCCAAAGCCAACACTGGGGCCTTGGCAGCCCAGAGGAGCCCCGTGGGGTGGGGAGGAGGACAGAGAAGGCTCCTGAGAGGAGGTGCCTCCTTTCTGTGCTCACCCTGCTCACCCTCTATCTTTGCAGAGCGTCCAGGGGAGTTGGGGGGTCAGGAAGGAAACAGAGCCCCTCATTATGTCCCTTACCATCTCACCTCCTCCTTCCCCTCAGAAGTGACCTCTAGGCTATTGGTCCTTTCCATTCATATCTTCATGCACTTTTCTACATGAGTTTTACATTACTTTGTATGTTCTTAAACTTTATGTTGCTAGTATACTGCATGCATCCTTCTATACACTTCTTTAATATTATGCTTGTGTAGGATTTAGCTTTGTTGCTGTGTGTTGCTCTGGCTCACTAATTTTCTCTGCATAGTCCATTACATGACTATACTGTCATCCCCTTATTATCAGGCCATAGACCATTCCTAATAGCAAATTGATGGATAGTGAAAGGTGACATTACAGAATTTTAGCTGGGAGAAATAATACGTTCACAGCTCACCCAAAAACTTTAACTGACTTCCCCCAAATATGATTTTAAAATTTTAAGTTGTTAATAATCATCAAAGATTTCTACACAGTATAAAGTTATGCTGTCAAATTCAGGATCTACTAGCCATACGAGGCTATTTTAGTTTAAATGTAAATTAATTTAGGGGTGCCTGGGTGGCTCAATCGGTTAAGAGTCTGACTTCAGCTCAGGTCATGATCTCACAGTCCATGGGTTTGAGCCCCGCGTAGGGCTCCTTGCTGACAGCTCAGAGCCTGGAGCCTGCTTCGGATTCTGTGTCTCCCTCTCCCTCTGCCCCTCCCCCTACTCGCTCTGTGTCTCAAAAATAAAAAAATAAAATAAAAAATAAAAAAAGACATAAAAATTTTTTCAAAATAATTTTTAATGTAAATTAATTTAAAAAACCAAAACAACAAAAAATAAATGTAAATTAATTAGTGGTTAAAAATTCAGGTCCTCAGTTGCTTTAGAAACATTTCAAGTGCTCAATAGCCACAGGGGACTAGAGGCCACCATTGTGGATGGCAGATAAAAGATATTTCCATCATTGAAGAAAGTTCTAAAGCGTTTAAAACACTGATTACTCCATTATCTAACACTGAATGAGCTTTTTTTCCTGTTTTCTCACACAAAAAGCAGTTCCTGTGTGTGAGAAAGTTTGCCTCACAATGAGCTACCACATTTTCCTCCAGTGTATGGGTTTCTCTAAGCATCTGGGGCTTACCTACTTTCTTCTCAGGCTTGCCCACTTCCTTAGAGGACATTTTCACTTAACGAGAGGAAGATGGTAACAATTATGTACAAATAAGTTTAAGCGACCTAAGCATGAGGCACAATCCTATCCTCTTGGGAGAACAGCTGAGTTAGGACTGCAGCCCACTCCACATCTGCTCACCCAGATGCAGGCTGGTGAGCACCTGCAGGTTCATTATGTCAGCTCTTGCACGGGTAAAATTTTTGTAAGCCATTATAACAAACATTGAGAGAGTGAGAGTTCACATAGCAAAGGATCCCTGAATAAAAATGTATTTTCCAGGACGCCTGGATGGGTCAATTGGTTAAGCGTCTCTCTTTTTTTTAAATGTTTATTTATTTGGGGGGCGGGGAGAATGAGCGGGGGAGGGGCAAATAGAGATGGAGACAAAGAATCTGAAGCAGTCTTCAGGTTGAGCTGTCAGCAAAGAGCCAGATGTGGAACTCGAACCCACAACCGTGATCATGACCTGAGCTGAAGTTGGGCTTAACTGACTGAGCCACCCAGGCGCCCGGAAAGTCTGACTCTTGGTTCCAGCTCAGGTGATGATGACTGTCATGGGATCAAACACTGCATGGGGCTCCACAATGAGCGTGGAGCCTGCTTGATTCTCTCTCTCCCTCTCCCTCTGCCCCTCCCCCACTTGCCCTCTCTCAAAATAAATAAACTTAAAAAAATGTATTTTCTGGTGAGCCTGGGTGGCTCAGTTGGTTAAGCGGTTAAGCATCTGACTTCAGCTCAGGTCATGACCTCACAGTTTGTGGGTTCGAGCCCCGCGACGGGCTCTGTGCTGACTGCCAGCTCAGAGCCTGGAGCCTCTTTCAGATTCTGTATCTCCCTCTCTCTCTGACCCTCCCCTGCTGATGCTGTCTCTCTCTCTCTCTCAGAAATAAATAAAACATTTAAAAAATATATATTTTCCCATTCTTCTATTAATGGATATTTAGATTGTTCCTAGTGTTTTTACTTAGATACAATGCTGTGATGCACATTTTTATACATCTGCAAGAGTTTTTCCTGGTTATATATATGTTGAGTGGCATGCAGTCTTAGATCATGTGCATCTTCAACTACTAGATATTGACAAATTGTCCTTAAACTTGCTTGTGTTCAATTTCTAGTCTTACCAGCAGTAGATAAAAATTCCTATCTATAGGCTCTCAGCAAAGTTGGTATTCAAAAACTCTTCAATTTTTGCTAATATGATGTGTATGAAATAGCATTTCACTGTGGTTTTAATTAAAGTTTCCTTAGGTGATAGGGGCTCCTGGGTGGCTTAGTCAGTTGAGCATCTGACTTCGGCTCAGGTCATGATGTCACGGTTCATGAGTTCAGGGCTCTGTCAGGCTTTGTACTGACAGCTTGGAGCCTGAGCCTGGTTCAGATTCTGTATCTCCCTCACTCTCTCTGCCCCTTCCCAGCTCATGCTCTGCCTCTCTCTCTCTTACAAAATTAAAAATTAAAATAAAAAAAAAGAAATTTCCCTGGGTGATAGTGAGGTTTAACATATTTTCCTGTATATAATGGTCATACTTGCTTTATCTTCTTTAAAATGCTTGTTTGGGGGTGCCTGGGTGGCTCAGTCAGTTAAGCATCCAGCTTCTGATTTTGGCTCAGGTCATGATCTCATGGTTCATGGGATCAAGCCTGAGTCCAGTTCTGCGCTCACATAACAGCCAGTTTGGAATTCTTTCTCTCCTTTTCTCTCTTCCCCTCCTCTGCTTGCACTATTTCTCTCTCTCAATAGTAAATGAATAAACACACACTAAAAAAATAAAATACAATGCCTGCTTGTGTATTTTGCTCATTTTTCTATTAGGTTGTTTGGCTTTTTCTTATTGCTATGTAGGAGTTATTTATACATGCTGAATAGTAACCCTTTGTCTGTTATACGTATTGCAATTGTCTTCTCTGTTTATGATCTGTGTGTGTGTGTGTGTGTGTGTGTGTGTGTGTGTTTGTATTAATACAACTTTAAAGTTTTTATTAGACTTGGGGTACCTGGGTGGCTTAGTCAGTTAAGCGTCTGACTTCGACTCAGGTCATGATCTCTCAGTTTGTGGGTTTGAGCCCCACATCAGGCTCTGTGCTGACTGCCAGCTCAGAGCCTGGAGCCTGTTTCGGAGTCTGTGTCTCCCTCTCTCTCTGCCCCTCCTCTGCTCAGGCTCTGTCTCTCTCTGACTCTTTCAAAAACAAATAAACATTAAAAAATTTTATTAGACTTGAGTTCACCAATTTTTTTCCTACACAACTGTTTCTTTTTTGTTGTTTTTCTTTTTCTTTTTTTTAATATTTTTATTTATTTCTAGGAGCAAGAGAGACAGCGTGAGCAGGGGAGGGTCAGAGAAAGAGGGAGACACAGACTCCGAAACAGGCTCCAGGCTCTGAGCTGGCAGTCAGCACAGAGCCCGACGCAGGGCTCGAACCCATGAACCGCGAGATCATAACCTAAGTGAAAGTCGGACGCTTAACCGACTAAGCCATCCAGGCGCCCCTTTTTTGTTGTTTTTCTTAAAGAAATCCTTCCTCAATCCTGGCACACAGCAAGAATTCAGTAAATGTGACATACAAGCTGCAATGGGAACTGAAGGGAGGGGCTGGCTTCTGAGTGCTACAGGCATTGGGGTGAGGTGACAGGGGCTGTGGCATCATGGACATGAGGATATGGGGGAGATTATTGTAGAGAAGACACTTCAGTCATCAGAGGACATCAAAGATGTCTAGGGAGCAATGGGTCTGGGATGCAGGAGACAGGGTGGGTTGCAGGTGAGGACTGAGTATCTAGCACACCACAGGGATATTTAAGGAGCACTGCCCTCCCCCAGGGAGAATATGAAGCACTAGCAGAGGGTGGGATAGAGGGTGGGAGGAGTCTGGGAAGCAGGAGAACCAGGAAGGGTATGATGGGAGCCATGTGGGCAATTCTTGATAGTGTCCCTGGAGAGACTTCCATCCACTTCTTCTGAGACACAGAGATCACCGGGTCCTTGGAGGGGCCATCTTGGGGGTTCTGTAGGGACAGAGGCTAAATAAATGGGAAAGGACTGAAGAAGTGGCAACTAGTTGGCAGCAAAGGGAAGAGAAGGGGCAGTACCTGGAGGGCGTGGCCCCAAGGCAGGGCTCCGGGAGATGGTGAAGCATGTTCCTAGGCTGGCAGGAGAGGAGCCCAGGAGAGGGTGGGGGGGACCTGGCTGCAGGAGCAGAAAAGCAGCTCTGGGCACTGGCTGGGGCCTTCACCCCAGATGAAAGAAGAGGTGCTTCTTGGGTAAGGGGATGCTGAGCTGAGAAGTTGGGGGCAGAAATTTAAATGAGCCCCCTTCAGAAAGCTCGGCCTCAGTGCTAATGTCTGCCTGACATAAGAAAGAGCCAGTGAACATTTTTGGTGAATTTCTCAGCGAGTCAGTTAGAGAGTGGGGTCAGTAGCTGGGATATCAGTAAGTTAGGGTTTGCAGAGAGGGGAGCTTTGGAAGGCCACTGTGAAGGCAAAGGAGAGAGCTTCCCTAGGGGAGGTTTCTAGGGCCCCAAGTCCCCTGAGTCACAGGCAAACACCTTCTCCCTGCAAAGGGACGAACCAGGCAAGGACTTGCCTCAAGGTCCCTTCAGTCAGAGAGAACTCTGGGTCTGTCCTCAGATGTCCATCCCTCATCCCCTCTCTGGGCCAGCCACCATCTTTTTGCAGACTATGGCCTGGCCTCCTGGCTGGGTGCCTGCTGCCACCTTGTCCCTCCCACCCACTCTTCATTCTCCATTCAGCAGCTGGAGAAATCTATTAAAGCGAAATTTGATTATGTCACTCTGCTGCTCTAAACACTTTGGTGACTCCCACGGTCCTCCAGAGAAAGGCCAAATTCCTGATCACTGCCACAAGGCCCAGCTGGAATCACTCCTGCTGCGCTTGCAGCCCATCTCCCACCATGCCTCCCAGCTTGTTGGGCACCTCTATTCTGGCTGTGCTTCATTTCCTGGAATGTTCCAAGCCCTTTCCTGCCTTGAGCCTTCTGTGCAGTCTCCTGGACCAGGGATTCTCTTCCCCTCACTGTCACCTGGCTGAGGCCAACTCTTCACTTTGGTCTTAGTTTAAATGGTACTTCCTCTGGGAAGTCTTGCCAAATCTTCTGATTTAAACTACATGCCTCCTCTGACCCCCGTTATAATCTCTCATATTAGCCCTTCACTTTTCCTCCTTAGCATTCATCACAATGTATAACGATGTATTAATTTGTGTGACTATTTAATGTCTGTGTTCCCCACCAGATTATAAACTCCATGAAACCAACGCTATCTGAACTGTCTTGTTCATATGCATTTCCAGTGCCTAGCACAGAACCTGACACATAGTAGGAACTCAATAATTGTTGCTGCAGTGGTCACCAAGAGGAGGGGCTGCCTTGTCTGAGGGCTACAGGTCAGGGAGGTTTCAGGGATGAGGGAATTAGAGGCCAAGGTCCAGTTGATCTGAGAAGATAAAGGAGGAATATTAACATTGATAAGCACCATCTATGAGCCAAGGGCTGTCCTGTTACACTATCCTGACACTCGCCACCCCCAGTGTCACTCCTCCCCCATCTTTAGTACGACGTCCTATTAACTGGGTGACCTGGGGTCTGTAACACCAGGCTCCTAGGGTTGTTGTGAGGATCAAGGAACAGTCTGTGGTGTGGGAAGTGTCACCAACCCAGGCTGTAGGGGTACTTGGGCTCTAGAGTCAGACTGCCTTGGTTCAAATCTCAGGTCTGCCACTTACTAGCTATGTGACCTTAGGCAAATCACTTCATCTCTCTGTGCTTCAGTTTCCGCACCTGTAAGATGGGGGTTAAGAACACCCCTGGAACTGCTATGGTGATTAAATAAGGAACTGGATTAAAACACCTAGCACGGTGCCTGGCACATAGTGGAACTCAAGAAATAACACTTATCCGTCCCTCTCCTCGACCAGCTCAGAACTGTAGAATGTCAGAGCCCCGAAGACCTGAGGAATTACCGCTCCCCACTGTCCCCAATACAAAGAGGGAAACTGAGGCCAGGGTACAGTAGGGGTGCCGGAACCAGGAGTAGAATCCAGGGGTCCTGAGGCCCAACTCCAGAGCGTCCCTCCCTACGCCTGCGGCCTCTTCCAGACTCTAATCACCAGCCCCTGGTTTCCCAACCGACCGGCAAATCAGCCTAGTCCAGCCTGGGCGGGACTCCAAAGTGCCTGCGCTCCAGCCCGGCCACGCCCCTCCTCCCTCCCCGGCGCTCGCTCTCACTTTCGCTGTGAGGCACGAGGGAGGCAGAAGGCGGGAGACACTTGGAGTGGGAGCTAGGTCCGCCCACGCTGCCCCTCGGTTTGTGGGTTCACCTCCCAGCGCCAGCGCCAGAGAGCGACGGTCCCAGATTGTAGCTGGCTGGTGCTGCGTGGCCCAGGTAAGGGCTGGGAGGGGCGGGAGGTGCTGGGGCGCATGGTCCTGGTACAGGTATGCCTGCCCGCTCCAGGCTACCAACTCTTCCCAGGTGGGGTTCCCAGGGGTGAGTGTGTGTGTGTGTGTGTGTGTGTGAGTTCGTGATGTTGGCAGCGTGGAAGACCTGAGTAGGGCCATGTGTGTGTGCTGAGCTGTATGCAGTAGTGTGTGTATGCAGTGTGACCAGTGGATTGTAGTGTGTGCTCATGCAAGAAGTGTGTGTCCGCTGTCTTTCTCTCTCTCTCTCCTAGAAATAAATAAAACATTAAAAAATTTAAAAAAAAAAGGGGGGGGGCGNTAAAAAAAAACTATGATGAGTGAGATGGAGCCTCTACATGAGGGGAGCCCCCCTGCCTGCCCCAGGAGCCCCTGATTCCCACAGGACCAAAGACTTCTCATGAGCTGGGCAAGTGGGAATTTGAGAACCTCTCATTTAAGTATATCTAGGGGATCCATTCCTGTCCCCAGGCTCCATCCTTGTTGCACGCTGGTGACTCTGCTTCTGGGAAGATGCAGTCTGAAAGGGAAGGATGCCGAGTCCCTGGCAAGGCCTGGGATAGAGTATGGGAGGGGGAGCCTGGGGTAAAGTACAGTGTAGCCACGGGGCTTAGACAGAGGCCTCTCTCTCCTGACTAAGACTAGAGGGACAGAAGACTGCTAGCCTCCCTCTCTCTCTCTGTGTGTGCGTGTGCGTGTGTGTGTGTGTGTGTGTGTGTGTGTGTGTGTGTGTGTGTTTGGAGACTGGCAGGGGCAGGAGTGCCCTCTGACTGGAATGAGAAAAGTCAAGAAAAGCAGGATCAAGGCAGGCCCTGGAAGCTGAAGGGAGGAGGCAAGGTCAGAGTTAGAGCAGGTGGGCCTGAGCTCCAGGCTGAGGTGGACCAGGAGACCCCTTAAGCTGGGCTTTGCTTGGTGGGGGCAGGGTAAGGGATGTTTTCATTGATGGAGCAAGAGCCCTTGTTCCTGATGACTTCATTGGAGCAGTTTAGAGAAGGTGCCTGGAGTCCTCAGAGGAGGAGGGGACATAAAAGGCAGTGTTGGGAGCTGTGGAAACATATTTAGGGAGGGCACCTAAATATATCCACTGTGGTGGCAGACTGTGATGGACTGGCAGTGAGGCTCCAGACAGAGCAGAAGCATACCAGTGTCCCCACTGTCCCCAAGCAGGGAGTGCTTTGGCCCCAGAGGTGCTGCATGCTGCTCTGGGAGGTCTGGAGGACAGAGTCTTGCTGGGTAGCAGGAGACCTGGCCCAGCCCTGACTGGCTGGGTGACAAGGCCAGCGCTCTCTTCTCAGCTGCCAGAGAGGTGGGACAGAGTGATGTGGGCATCACTTCTGCTCCTGATTTCCTTTAATCCACAATTCCAGCTATAATTGTCCCTGATTCTACAGCCCTAGCCCTAAGAACCTATGATCTCAACTCAAACATTCTAAACATCTGTAATCTAAGCTGTAGCTGTAATATTCCTTGATTTCAGCCTTAGTGTTCAAGAAATCTGACCCTGGCTCTGGCAGCCTGATGATATTTTTTTTTAAGTTGTATTCATTTATTTTGAGAGAGACAGAGACAGAGACTGAGAGAGTACGCAATGGGGGAGGGGCAGAGAGGGAGAGAAAGAGAGAATCCCAAGCAGGGGACACCCAGGTACCCCAGCCAGACACTTTAAAGCTTATAAACTACCAGAGAAAATATGCTAGAGGTCACTTCAGCAAAATTCTTTGAGATGCCCCAGGAAAGATCTCTCCATAGCCTACCACAGGCATTGGAGCTGCTCCTCCGGGGTAAGGGAGTAAAATGGCCACATGCTCCCTGGAAGAGGTGACAGTGAACCCAGAAGTCCCTCTTCAGCAGGACAGTGGAGGTACTTGGAGCTCATGGCAATCAGGGGGCGAGGGTGGCCCAGGAGAGGGAATGGTTGGGATCCAGGGTTGTCATCATTCCCCTCAGGATCCTCTGTGGGATCACTCACTTCTGGAGGGGACACAAAGAAGATGAAGGGAGAGAAAAAGCAATGGGGCTGAGGACACCCCAGAGGCAAACCTCATTGTGTCTGAGACTCTCTAAGCACCTTAGATTGTAGAAAAGACTCTTGTGGTGTTCGCAAGAACAGTGCCATCAGTGCACAGTCATGTTTGAATTTGGCATGGGCTGGGGGGTAGGGTGCTGACAGCCAGTCCCAGCTTAGCTGAATGGCTTTGGACAAGTTACTTTCCCTCTCCAGAGCTCACTTTGTCTGCCATCTGGCACACTGGTGCACAAGACTAAAACTCCCTGACCTCTCTCTCCTACCACTGAGGACATCAGCACTGTCATGGACTACCTGGACAAGACTATAAACGTTAGTCCAGTAGATGAGAAGAGAATGAATAAATGAATGATCAGATGAAGAGATGTGAAGATACAGCACAAGGCACCATGACTGTGATCTCTTCCCTTCCTCCCTGCTAAGCCTCAGTCTCAGCCCACGTGTGAGAAATTGGTCTCAGACCTAAAAGAATTGGGGGGGTGGGGCTTGCCCTCTGGAAGAACCCAGGAGTGGCTGAGAGTTTACGAGACTCCTGGGTGTCACCCCACCCCACTGCAGTGTTTCAACTTCCAGCCCTGTACCAAGTCCTGGACAGCATGTCTGCTGATTCCCAGTGCTCTCCATGATTATTTCTCCATGACCACCCCTCAGTCCCCAAGCTGATGATTGAAGGAAGGAAAGAACCGTGGCTTCAGGGGCAGTAGTCCTGGAGTCTGGGATGGTGAGCAGGAGCCTCCCAGAGGTTGTGGGAAGAGCAGAGGCCAGAGTCCTGGGCCCCCAGGCTGTGTGAAGCAGGGTGAAGATGGGAGTGGCCTGCATCAGAGAGATATTAGCATGAATGGAGAGGGGACAGGTTACACGCATTTACCAGTGCCTACACTGTGAAGTACGGTGCCCCATCCTTATCTGTGTGCCCTCTTGTCCTCTAGCCACCTTGCAGAAGCAGAGCGTTTGGGTACATTCTGGGTTGCTTCCTCTATTTCTCCTCTTCCTCACTTCCCCCATTCAGTTATCAAGCCTATTGAACCTATCTCCCAAATATCTCTTCAGTGGTTCCCTTTTCTCCATCCCTGTGACTTTGGCTCAGCTCAAGAATCCTCACGCCCTGGGGCGCCTGGGTGGCTTAGTTGGTTAAGCGTCCGACTTTCGACTTTCGCTTAGGTCATGATCTCGCGGTTCATGGGTTTGAGCCCCGCGTGAGGCTCTGTGCTGACTGCCAACTCAGAGCCTGGAGCCTGTTTCAGTCTGTGACTCCCTCTCTCTCTGACCCTCCCCTGCTCATGCTGTCTCTCTCTCTCTCTCCTAGAAATAAATAAAAAAAAAAAAATTAAAAAAAAAAAAAGAATCCTCACACCCTCCCTATTGCCAGCCCCATCTTTTCCTCCCTTTTTATTTTGGCTGCCAGGAAGCTCAGTCACCATTTTAGTCTAGGCTTCTCTACTCTTTTTCTGCCTTGCCTCTGATAGAAACATGTGGGATATGTGGCTATTGTCTGTGCTGCCATCAGCCCCTTAAGGACAGGGAGTAAATTCTAAAGCAAACAATAAGTAAAATCTGGTATTTCCTAGATACTTATGAAGAGGTCCACTGGCTCCTTGGTATTTCACTTTTTTTATTGCCTGTCTCATCACAGTGACTCCTACTGAGACGTGGAGACACTGGTGCTGAACGGGCCAGTGTATTGGTCCAAAGCATTGTGTTCACACCTGACTCTGCCACTACTATCTGTATGAATCTTGGACAAGTTACTTAACCACTCAGTGCCTCAGTTCCCCATCTGTAATGTGGGGGTAATATTGGCACATACCTTATAGGAGGTGTGTGAGGACTGAATGAGATGTTATATGCACTGTGTGTTCCCACACAGTCATTACTCGAATGGGCCTTTAACATCCTGGGAAGGCCAGGAGGAAGAGGGACCAGATGAGTATGGAATGTTCTATATCAGTGTTTCTCATGTGTCAGTGTATGCCTGGATCCCTTGGGGATCTGATTCAGTAGGTCAAGGTAGGGCCTCAGGGTACATTTCTTTCTTTTTTTTTTTAATGTTTTAATTTATATCCAAGTTAGTTAGCATATAGTACAACAATGATTTCAAGAGTAGATTCCTTAAAGCCCCTTACCCATTTAGCCCTCATCTCTCCCCAAATCCCTCCAGTAACCCTCTGTTCTCCATATTTAAGAGTCTCATGTTTTTGGCCCCCTCCTTGTTTTTATATTAGTTTTGCATCCCTTCCCTTATGTTCATCTGTTCTGTGTCTTAAAGTCCTCATATGAGTGAAGTCATATGATATTTGTCTTTCTCTGACTGACTAATTTCGCTTAGCATGATACCTTCTAGTTTCATCCACATAGGTGCAAATGGCAAGATTTCATTCATTTTGATTGCCAAGTAGTACTCCATTAATTATTTATATATATATGTATACATATATATACATATATATATAAAATTGATGGACATTTGGGCTCTTTCCATACTTCGGCTATTGTTTATAGCACTGTTATAAACATTGGGGTGCATGTGTCCTTTCGAAACAGCACACCTGTATCCGTTGGATAAATATCAGGGTGCATTTCTAACACACTCTCAGATGATGCCAATGCTCCTGAGCAAAGTTCACACTTCAGTCTATCCTGGGAGGGCTTAGGTTGGGCTGAGGCTGGAGTCCATGGAGGAGATCCAGCGCACAATAGAGGAGCCTGGTACAGGTGCCCTGCCTACCCCATCCTGAAGCTCTGAAGAAGCTGGACTCCAGCTGAGTCTGAGACAAGGACCGAGATGCTTTTCTTCACCCCTAGGTCACCAGCACTTTGGAGAGCTCAATAAATACAGAATGAGTGAATGAATTAAATATCTAGTGAAGTGAGGGCTCTGGGGGGTGGCTGGGCTCTCTCTACCTAGGAATGGCCCTGTCCCCACTAAAACCTCTTTTTCCCACATTCTGCCCTCTAAACTCCCAAATCCGGAGTGATTAATTCATCCAAGGCCTCACTTTGAGCTGGTGACAAACAGGGCTGGGCAGACTGAGGACCACACTCCTAAAGGGATCTTTGCCTGCTTTCTCTGAGCATCCTGGCCAGGGCTTGTGTGGGATGGCTAGAGATGACAAGCCAAACAAACCATCTTGTGTCCTTAGGAACCGCTTGGTTTCTCTGGGAGGAAGCCAAGGAAGAGCCTCGGCATCTAAGGACCCAGTTCTTCCCCTTCCGTCTCTTTCCTGGTTCTGAAAGTTCTTTGTGTGAAACTTGCTGTGGAGCTGAGCCATAACCCTGCATCTGCTGGGCTGCATGTGGGTGCATGTGTGCAGGATAGGGGTGGTGTGCCTCTGAGCATGGCAGGTGCCTGGGCATATGCATGTGTGTGGACCTGTGTGGGTTGTTTGGAGCTGTGTGGGGGTCTGGGTGTACTTGGTGTGCACCAGTGAGGGATTGTGCCCACAGGCACGTGCTCCTTCCTCCTCTGCCGGTTCTCTGGACCCCTCTGCACATTCCTATGATTGGGGGGAAACAGCAGACCCCAGACTCTGGACTGAGTGAGATGCCCAGGTTGCAGAGAAGGAAAGCTGAGGTGCAGCCAGATGGACCAGCCTCCTCCTGTCAGAGGAGACCACCTGGCATGCTGCCTGCAGCCTCAAGTAGGGTCAGCTCCCTTGGGGATCCCAGAAGGACCAGGGCTCCCTACTTAGATGGGGTTAGGTGGTCTCCTCTTTCAGGCAGAGAGCGGAGGGTTGTGCTTCCCTCCTGGCTCCCAGGAGCAGCAACGAGCCAATGGGCTGTAGCCTTGGTTGCCTGGATGTGCAGGACGCCATTCCTGCTGGCCAGTGGCTCATCACAGGCCTTCCCAGTTGTGGACTCACTCCCAATTGTGGCAGGAATAGCTTTATCTGACAGCTGGAGAAACCAAGGTTCAGGAAGAGGGGAAGGGGCACCTGGGTGGCTCAGTCAGTTAAGCATCCACCTCTTGACTTCAGCTCAGGTAATGATCTCATGGTTTGCAGGACTGAGGCCCACATCAGGCTCTGTGCTGACAGATTGGGATTCTCTCTCCCTCTTTCACTGCCCCTCCCCTGCTCATGCACACGCACTCTCTGTCCCTCTCAAAATCAATAAATAAACCTAAAAAAAAAAAGGGAAGAGGGGAGACTTACCC
Organism: Crocuta crocuta; assembly: GCF_008692635.1. Taxonomy (NCBI): domain Eukaryota; kingdom Metazoa; phylum Chordata; class Mammalia; order Carnivora; family Hyaenidae; genus Crocuta; species Crocuta crocuta. Next base: position 2,028,029 of record NW_027529630.1, read on the forward strand.
AGTGGAATAGCCAGGGCCGTACTGTGAGCCCAGGGTGAGGAGGGGAACCCTGAGACCCAGATGGCAGTGGCTGCTCAGGGGTGGGAATTCTGGAGGTGGAGTTCTAAGGTCAGCTTGGCCAATTTGTGGAGGACACATGAGGTGTAAAAGGTAAGGTACTTGGCTATTGTACATGGACTGAGGGGTTCCTGCTAGTGAATGAGGGCAGGGGGTGACTGTGGAGGGGTCAGTGCCCAAATGCAGCAGAGGGTCTGAGAATCCCCCAGGAGGTGGGTTTGTGGCCTTGAGCACACATCTATGCAGGGCTAAGCTGGGAGACCCTGGACCTGAGTTAATCCTCTAAACTTTCTTCCTCCTCTTGTGTAACTGCTTTTGTTCCTGGGGAAAATTGAGAGCCTGCAGTGACAGGGAACCCCACAAATCTCCTGTGGTATCTGGGTCTGCCTGGGATTGTGGCAAAAATTGCTGAGCCTGGGCAAACAAGGCCTGTGAACTGGGGGGGGTTATAGGCACCCCAAGAGAGGGCACACGTGTGCGTGCATCACATGCAGAGACACAGGCAACATGCGTGTGAATAGACATACCGCAGGGCCACATACATATGTCATATACACTCAGGTACAGCTCTAAATATGTGTGTCCGTGTGAATAGATGTGCATCTTCCAGGTCAGACCCACACATGGCTGACAGCCCCACACCCTACAGACACGCATGTACCTGACATTCATCTAGTTACATCCTCTCCCAGCCGGGGGGCCTGAGGCAGGGATGGTGGCCCTTGCAGTTACTTCAAGCCTACACCTTCTCCTCCCAGAATAAGCTTTCCCAGGTCTCCTGGCCTTGTCCCTTTCCATGCCTCCCTCTTCCTCTTCTTACCGCAAGGACAGAGGAGAGGCTTTTCCTGTTAGCTGTCAATCTGCTGGTTGGAGCAGAGGTGGTTTTGTCTTTTCAAAATTTCCACTTAGTTCCCATTAAGCATCAAGGGCTGCTTCTGGGGCTACCTCAGGGCCCCACGAGCCCGAGGAGGCTGCTTTTCAGACAAGCAGGGAGCTTAAGCGTAATAACATCCCCTGTCACATGGGTAGCATCTAAAAGTTTGCAGACTGCCTTCTTGCCAATGTCTAGCTCATTCTTTATGACAGCCAGAGAGAGAGGTGCCTTCATTTCCTCCATTTGATATATTAGGAAATGGAAACTCACAAAGAGAAAGAGCTAGGACCTGCCTGAGGTCACACAGCAAAATGAGGCAGAGCTGACTAAAACACCCGTCTCCTGAGCTTGGGCTGGGGAGAAGTTGTTTCAGCCTCCTGGGGCTTAGAGAACAAGATTTTGGTCTGCCCCAAGCTGGGAAGATGAGGCTGGGACTACCGGGTGGGCCCGATGGAGCCAGCTGGGGGAGGACCAGCACTCTGCCTTGAGGCTTAGCCCTGAGTCCACCTTGTGACATGCCAGAGGGGAAGGCAGGAGGGGGAACAAGGACATCTTTGCTTTGCTTTGTGATCCAAGCAAGCCCCTGCCTGTCTCTGGGCCTAGTGCCCTCTCAACAATGGGATGCTAGAGGATTTGGAGCCTTCAGAAGGCTTCCCCATGACCACAAGTGGAAGGCAGGCTCCGGATGCTTCATGCCAAAGCCTTGGCGGTCCTGAGCTGAGGCCTGTACCCGGGAGCCCTGGCCTGCTTCTGAGATCCCCCAAGGGAGGGCCTGGCACAGACTGGGGACACAGGGTTTGGGGTCTCCTCTGTGCTGGGGAGGAGGTGGCATTGTGAGAACACCCATTGACTCCAGATGATACCTGCCCAGCTTGGCTGGGATTGCAGCCCCCTGGCTCTCTGGCCCCTACTCTGCCTTATGTTTCTCTATAGGTCACTACCTGACCTGCTCTGTATGTACTAAACTCATTAACTAAAATAAACTAGTCCCCCTGCTAGAATGTAAATGGTATGAAGGCAAGGACTTTGTTTTGTGCTCTCAAGTGCCTTGGACATTACCTGCACAGAGTAGGTGCCCATAAGTACTTCTAAAAAAATAAAAGATAAAAAAGAGGAGGTGAAGGACCAATATATTTTTTTTAGTGTTTATTTTTGAGAGAGAGAGAGAAAGACAAGAGCGAGAGAAGGGGAGGGGCAGGGAGAGAGGGAGACACAGAATTCGAAGCAGGCTCCAGGCTCCAAGCTGTCAGCACAGAGCCTGATCCGGAGCTTCAACCCACAAACTGTGAGATCATGACCTGAGCTGAAGTCAGACACTTAACCAACTGAGCCACTGGGGCCTCCTATGAGGAGGACCAATCTTCTGGAGGGGGAGGGGCTGTCCCAGGCCACCCCTGGCCCAAGGCAGAGCCACCCTTCTGCCTTCTCATCAAGCCCAAGCTCAAGGGTGGATTAGAGCTAGGGAAAGGATGGGGACCCAGGCTCAGCCTTTTTTTCCCTCAAATCACACTCCATCTGAGGAGCCATCCTCAGCCCCCAGGGGGAGCAGGTGGCATCTGGAGTCAGAGCTGCATACAGCAGAGCTGTTAACCTCAAGGTCTCAGCCTTTCTTACTGGATCTTCCAGGCACTGCTAAGAAAACCAGGTTAATTGTTCCCGCTGGTGGCAAGGAGCAGGCCTTTCTGAGAAAGGCCAGGAGAGGGCTGAGGGGTAGGGTGGAGAGGAGGAGGAGAAAACTGGTTACTGAGGAGTGCCTCCCTATGTGTGGCAAGCCCCCCATCCTTAAATGTTATCTTATGTAGTCTTCCCAACAGCGCTCAGGTAAATGGGTGGTGCTCACCAGGTAAGCACACTCAGAAGGTGAAATGACTGCTCACAGCTGGGTAGTGCTGAATGAGCTTGCATGTTCTTGGGATTTGAGCCCCAGGCCTGCCCTTTGCCAGCTCTGTGCTGCGGCAAGTTACTTCCCCTCCTTGATTTCTTGGTTTCTCGCTACCTCCTGGGACTTCTGTGAAACATGCACGTGACAGTTTGTGGCACAGGAACTGGCTAGCTAGAAGGATTGCTCAGGAGTTAGAATTTGCTCCAACGCTTCACAGACCAACATGGAGCTCACTGACTCCTGGGTGAGTGTTCTGGGTCAGTGCCCTGAGGGTGCCCAAGCCGCCCCGCCCCCCCCCATCCTCTCAGAGCTTCACGCACAGCCCACCTTGCAGGCCCTGTGGCTCCTTACAGGCTGGAGTGGGAGTGAGAGAAGCCTTGAGGGTCCTCCTCCCTTCCTTGACCTGGTTGTGCTTAGAGCCTTCAGGCTGCACGGCGTGCAGGGCAGAGGAGATGCAGACATGGGGACTGAGAGGGACCTCGGTGGAGGGGTGGAAGAATGAAGACAGAATAGGGAGCTATGTAGGTCTGGGTCTGAGTCCCGAGTGGCACAGGACACGTTCCCTCTATGGGCCTAAATTCTTACTCCATAAAACGGGGATAATGATGATCTCCCCCTGAGTATTTGAAAACTGTTGTTAAGTGTGGTATGCTAGTGAGAGGCCTCCAGGGAGGAGGCTGGGCTCTGCCCTCAGAGCCTCCCGGAGCCTGTGGTGGAGAGAGGCTAAGAAGAATTAAGGGACCACATAAGAGGCCCTTGGGATGTCTTGCCTGTGCCATCCCAGCTAAATTGTAAGACAGCCTGGAGCTGACCCCATGTGACTGGTGGGAAAAGTGAGTTCTTGAGTCCAAGTGTGACTTGCTGAAGGAGAGTGAAGTAGAGTGAACGAGTGTATCTGGGGAAGCTGGTTAAAACTTTCCTGGGGTTTCTGTTGCCATTCACCGCCCGCTGACACCTCTGGCGGGCGTTGGGGGGTCGGGGGAAGAAGCTGAGGCAGCACAGCCCTGGGATGGGCCCTGGCCTCCTGAAGATGTCTGGGATTCATGTATCTTGCCTGCTCTGGAAAGGGTCCCAAGCCAGTTCAGGACAATCGCTCCACCCCTTGGTATAAAATGAGATGATAAATGAGAAGGCTCTTTGCAAACTATAAAGTGCCATGCCTCTGAGGATGCATCTGTACATGTGTGCAAGCCCTTGGGTGTGTATGCACTAGAGAGAATGTACAGCTTGTGAGTGTGTGTGCATGTGTGTGCAGCATGTGTGCATGTACATGTTCCCCGGCCTGGCTGGGTGGGGCAACTCCACGCTGCCTAAGGCTCCCTGTTGGCCTATGGCTTTCCCCTCTAAACTTCTTACAATCTTTTTTTGTGTTTCCTCACTGTTTCTTAGTTTACCAGAAAGGCAGCAGTCCACAGTCCAGAAACCTAGCCATTGTTTCTGAGCCTGCTGACTCTTCTTCCCTCCTGGCCACCCTCGCCTCATCCTGTGGCTATCCCTAGAGGCCTTGCCGCCTGGTGCTCCCAGCATGGCCTGGTCTGCAGGGCTGGCACCTTGCCTGGCTCCTCTGTGTGGCTCACCTGCTACCCACATTTCCTTCCAAGACTCTGTGCACAGCATTGTTCCAGTGACTCTTCACAACATCCCAGCACCCTCCAGAGGTGCTTTTATTATTCCCGTTTTACAGGCAAGGAAATGAAGATTTGGCGAGGAGAAATGGCTTCTCCAGAGTCACTCAGCCAATTTGTGACATTTTTGGGGTTTCAACGCCTACCTAACTCCAGAATCTCTATTCTTAACTATTGTGACCCACCTAATGGGGTTGTGCTGGCTGGTTGGCTGGATGAATAAATGAATGAAGGAACAAATGAATAGATCCCTTGGTCAACATTGAGCTGAAAGAGAAGGCTGAGTGATAATAACAATGACTGTCATTTATTGAGCACCTACTATGTGCTAAGTGCTTCAGTCACTTAGATTGAGCCAACAAATGCAGCCAAGATTATTGTTATCCCCATTTTGCAGTCAAGGAGGCTGAGGTTCAGAGAAGTTCGAGTGTGGGACCTGGGATTCTAATTTTGTACTCCCTGGAGGAGGGATGAGTTGGCAGAGCCTGGTGAATGGTGCTCATTATAGCAGAGGCCAGTCAAGGCTCTCAGGAAGCTCTGTCTATAGGGTCCTCCCCAACAACACCCCACCCCACCCCTCTGGTCCTGGGGCCATTTCCTCATTTGTCTCTAAAATGGGTTTCTGTTTCAGTTTGGGGTGGGTACTGCTGGCGCAGCTCCGACTCTTCCTCTCTGACTGTTGGCATGTCTAGTAAGGGCCAGAACCCTGGCCTGGGCGTATGGAGATATCCTCCTATTCCCCCTGTCCTAGGGCTGACCCTGTCACTAACGACACCCATGGGAGGGCAGGCCTGTGCAGGATGCAGCTGTGGATCTGTGGAGATGGCCTGGGCTAGGCCTATGCCTGTGGCATCTGTACCCAGCTTTGTGCTGGATGCCAGCGACCCAGAAGCGAGTAGACCCAGCTTTCTGCTTAGCCAACTTGGGATGAGAGCTGAGGCTTCGGTGAGCTAAGTCTATAGTAGTGGGGGCAGAAAAAAATATATAGTAGTGGGGGCAGAGCCTGGCATTCTGAGTCCCATGCAGCATTGGTTTTGGGGGCCTGGGACAGAGTGAAGGCTGTTCTGTGGCCCCAGGAGAGAGCTGACCTGTGGTGTCTAGGAGGTAGATCTCAGCTCAAAGGGATGACATTGTCTCTGGCAAGCCAGTGGGTTGAGAACCAGCCATTCAGGTCAGGGAAGTTTCCTGAGCACCTCCTACTGGGGGGCAGAGGTTGCAGGGAGGAACATTCCCTGCAGGGAAACATCTGTGCAGGGAAAAGAGATCGTATTGAAATCAGAGCTGGGTTTGAATCCTGGCACCAGCATTTGCTGGCTGTGTGATCTCAGACAAGTTATTTAATTTTGGGGGGATTTCAGTTTCCCTGTTTGTAAAATGGGCTGATAGAGAGCATACTTGACAAACTCATGGAGTGGTAAATAAATAATGCACATAACATTACTGTAGGTCCTCAAAAAGTTTCAATTCACTTCCCTCCTCAAGCTGGAGAGCCCTTCATCCGAAGGAGGAGATACTCTTTTGGGTTGCAGCTAGTCTGATGGTTGAAGCAAGAAACAAAACTTATAAGATGTTTAGATGAACCCTACAGATTTGCCAACATTTGACGTGATGGGACACAGTCTCATTTCTCATGTCACAGAGGAGAAATAGGGACTCAGAGAGGCCAATGTATGAGGCAACTTGAAATGCCTCTGTGATAAAAAGTTCCTGGAGTAAAGCACGATAGGTTAAAATCCAGCAGTCCCCATTCTGGGTCTCAGAAACCTCCCCGTCAGACTCCCAAGGCTTAGTGAGATTCACTGAAGACTTACTTTGTGCCAGGCCTACGCCACACCTTTATTATACATCTATCATTACAGTAACAACAACCATGAAAGGTGAATACTGTAACTTATGTTCGGTAAGTGGGGAAACTGAGACTCAGAGTGTTGTCGAACTTGTTCAAGGTCATACAGTTAATAGTCAAATTGGGGACAGTTAGCCCTTAAAGCTATGACTCTCCTACTCCATGGAGGTACTTGTTCCACAAAAGACGTCAGGCCTCAGTTCGGAAATACATAAAACAAAATGATAAAAGGTGAAGACAACGTAGAAAAGGAGTAATTAGGGAACTATAAATCAAAATCACAATACAATACCACCTTACACCCATTAGGATGGCTATCATGAAAAAGACAATAGCAAGCGTTGGGGAGGATGTGAAGGAATTGGAACTTTCATACACTGCTGGTGGGGATGTGAAATGGTGCGGCCACTTTGGAAGGCAGTTTGGCAATTTCTCAAAAACTTAAACAGAGCGTTACTATAGGACCCAACAACTCCTCTCTTAGGTATATATCCAAGAAAATCGAAGGGCACCTGGGTGGCTTAGTCGGTTAAGCGTCCGACTTTCCGACTTTCGCTTAGGTCATGATCTCGCGGTTCATGGGTTCGAGCCCCGCGTCGGGCTCTGTGCTGACTGCCAGCTTGGAGCCTGGAGCCTGTTTCAGTCTGTGACTCCCTCTCTCTCTGACCCTCCCCTGCTCACGCTGTCTCTCTCTCCTAGAAATAAATAAAACATTAAAAAAAAAAAGAAAATCGAAAACATGTATCTATGCAAAAACTTATACAGAAGTGTTCATAGCTGTGTTATTCATAATAGCCAAAAAAGCAGAAACAACCCAAATGTTCGTCAATTGATGAATGGATAAACAAAATATAGTATATCCCTACAATGGAATACTATTCACCTGTAAAACTGAAATTCTGATCCATGCTACAGCATGTGTGAACCTTAAAGACATTATGCTAAATGTAAATAAGCCAGAAATAAAATGGTACATATTATATGATCCCATTTATGTGAAGTATCCAGAATGGGCAAATCCGTAAATACTGAAAGTAAGTAAGTCATTTCCACAAGATGGAGGGAGAGAGGAATGAAAAGTAAGTGCTAATGGGTACAAGATTTCTTTTGTGGTAAGGAAAATGTTCTGTAATTAGATAGTAGAGATGGTTGCACAATCTCGTGAATATGCTAAAAGCCACCAAACTATACACTTTAAAAGGGTAAATTTTATGGTAGGTAGATTCCATACTCATTTTTTAAAAAACAGAAGCAGGAATCTACAAGTTACACAGAAGGTTAAGACCAGTGTTGATGCTAAGGTAGAAACACAGGAAAATTCAACCCTGGGCTTTCTGGCAGCTGGAACAAGAAGGGAGAATCAGCCTCCCAGAGTAGGAAAGTGCCAGCTCCTTAGGAGCAACTCTTGGGACACCTGGGTGGCTCAGTTGGTTGAGCCTCTGACTCTTGATTTCAGCTCAGGTCATTCTCCAGTCATGATATCTGAGTTCGAGCCCCGCATCGGGGTCTGTGCTGACATTGTGGAGCCTGCTCCACAATGTGATGGTGGATTCTCTCTCACCATCTCTCTCTGCCCCTCCCCTGCTCACTCTCTCTCTCTCAAAAAAAAAATAAATAAATAAAATCTTTAAAAAAATTATGAAAGAAAAAGAATACCAGCTCTTCTAGGGCTTCACTCTATGGCAAGATTCCTACAAGCCTGAGTTGGCTGACTATCATAATAAATTGTCAAAAACACAAATTTCTTATATCTGCCACCTGAGATTCTGATGCAGGTAATATCAAGAACCATGAAGGGCCTATGAGTTTATCACATATCCAGGCTAACAAGTTAGCCTACTACATTTTAATGGATGCTGGAAGAAGACCTAAGACTTCTGGTTCGAAACTAAGAACTTCATTCCTCAGCAATAGAGCCAGGGAGAATATCAGTATTAGCACAGGTTTGTCAAGCCCCGGTTGCTACAATGCAATAGAAAGAAGACCAAATAACACCTGCACAAACGGTGAGTTGCATTACAAGAAAGGAGCCTGGACCTGAGACAACTTGAATCTTTCATAATGGGCAGTCAGCCTGTCTGACCTTTGCCCCAGAGGAAGGTATCACCAAATGTGTAGGTTTTTCCCCTCCAGATGCCAACCAATTCTGACACCAACTCTGAGGGTTAGCACATACCTCATGGGTAAAGGGTTCAGTCCCACAGGACAAGACTGCTCCCCCCAATTCAGATGCCAGTCATAAGTCCTGGACCTCCCATGCTTCTGATTGACCATCTAGAACTCAGGAGTTCCTACAACTCCCTTCTCAGGTTTGATTACTTGCTAGAACGGCTCACAGAACTCAAGAAAACACTTTACTTAACTATTACCAGATTATTATAAAGGATCAACTCAGGAACAGCCAAATGGGAGAGATGTATGCATCTCTCTCACCCCATAGGGTGAGGTATGAGGTAAGGGGCACCATCTTCCCAGCACTTTGTTTTTGTTTTTAATTTTTTAAACATTTTTTATTTATTTTTGAGAGACAGAGTATGAGTGGGAGAGGGGCAGAGAGAGAGGGAGACACAGAATGTGAAGCAAGCTCCAGGCTCTGAGCTGTCAGCACAGAGCCCAATGCAGGGCTCTACCTCACGAACTATAAAATCATGACCTGAGCTGAAGTCAGAGGCTTAACTGACTGAGGTGCCCCTTCCCAGCACTTTGATGCCTTTGCCAAACTTGGAAGCTCTCCAACCCTGACATTTTGGGTTTTTTATGGGGGGCATTATTACATAGGCATGATTGCTTACATCACTGGCCATTGACAGTTGAACCCAGTCTCCAGCCCCTCTCCTTTCCCTGGAGGTTAGAGACTAGGGCTGAAAGTTCCAAGCTTCTAATTGAGGTTTATTCTTTCTGGCAACTAGCCCCCATCCTGAAATCATTCAGGGGCCTGCCAAGAGTCAACTCATTAGAACAAAAGATGCTCCTATCACTCAGGAAATTCCTAGGAATGTAGGTGCTCTGTGTCAGGAATCAGGGACAAAGACAAAAAATATGTTTCTTACACCACACATGAAAGTCACCGTTTTAACCCTTTTTGAATGCATAGTTCAAAATGCATTAAGTACGTTTACAGCATTGTGTAATCCTTGCCACCATTCATCTCCAGAACTTTTTATCATTCCAACCTGAAGCGCTATACCCACTAAATAATAACTCCCCATTTCTCCCTCCCCCAGGCCCAGGTAACCGCTATTCGACTGTCTATGAATTTGACTATTTTAGGTACCTCACACAAATGGACTCATAAGTGTTTGTCCTTTTCTGTCTGGCTTATTTCACTCAGCATAATGTTTTCAAGGTTCATCCACATTATAACATGTATTAGAATCTACTTCTTTTTTAAGGCTGAATAGTATTCTATGGTATGGACAGACCATTGTCTATCTATTCTTCTGTTGACAGACATTTAGTTGTTTCTACCTTTTGGCTATTGTGAATAACGTTCCCATAAATATTGGTGTATAAATATCTGTTTGAGTCTGTTTAAAAGTAAGTTTCAGTTATTTTTGCCTAGGGGTAAAACTGCTGGATCTTTTTTTTTTTTTAATGTTGGTATTTCTTTTTTTTTTTTTATTTTAAAACTGCTGGATCTTATGGCAATTCTATGGGCCTTTTAATTGCACCGTTTTACATTCCCACCAGCAGTGCACAAAAGTCCTCATATCTCACCAACACTTGCTATTTCCTGAATAATAGCCATCCTAATAAGGTGAGGTGAGGTGGTATCTCATTGTGGTTTTGACTTGAATCTCTGTAATGATTAGTGACGTTCACCATCTTCTCATGTGCTTGTTGGCCATTTGTGTATCTTCTTAGGAGAAATGTCTATTCAAGTCTTTTGCCATTTTTTGAATTGGGTTGTTTTGTTGTTGTTGTTGTTCCTCTTGAGTTGTGGATGTTCTTTGTGTATTTTGGATATGAATCCTTTATCAGATATATGATTTGCAAATCTTTTCTCCCATTCCGTGGGCTGCCTTTTCATTCTGTTGGTAGTGTCCTTTGATGCACAAAAGCTTTAAATTTCAATGAAATTCAATTTATCTGTTTTTTCTTTGGTTGCCTGTATGTTTGGTGTCATACTGGTCAGAGATGTTTTGATTGCAAGTGACAAATGTTACTAGTTTAAGCAAGAAATGTATTAGTTGATGAAAAGTCGAAGGTAGATCTAGATCAGGCATGGCTGGATCTAGCAGTGCCATCATGCCATCAGCACTCTCTTTTTATATCCTTTCTCCTGAATTTCTACTTGCTTCCTACGTTCTCACCCAAGTTCTTTCTAGAAGCACCAGGCATCCATGGCCCTTACAACTAATAATCCTAGAGGAAAAGGGAGAAAACCTTTCACACTGGTTCCACCAAAATTCCTGGAGCAAACTTTAATTGGTTTCCTCTAAACCAATCACTGGTAAGGGGCCCATGTGGACACTCTGACCAGCTCAGGGCCAGGTGCCCACTTTGAATGGACAAGATTACTCTGCAGTGAGGGAGAGAGTTCCCCATGGCAAGGGATGCTTGACAGGTGAGCATTCCTCCCCAGAAGAGTTCTGGGAATCTGATGGGCAGCTGTGGTTAGGAGGCTGTGCTTAAAAGGGCATCCCTCGCCTCAGACTTCCCATGGGAAGCAATGAGAGAGTTAGAAGGAATCCTTTTAGTTGGTCCCTGAAGACTTCCTTCCCCAAAGGAGACATCATTTATGGGGCCCTGTGACTGGTACGAGGGTGAACCCAGGCAAGTTGGGTCCCAAGGTTGGGCAGAGAATGGAGGGGCTAGATTCCCCTGCCACCTGAGAACCTCCCTACCCCAGCCCTTGTGTGTTGTAGGCACTTAGAAAGTGTGCCTCTGGAGCCGCACTGCCTGGGTTCCTAGCCCAGTAGCTGTTCTTTCTACTTGTGCTACCTTGGGTAAGTTAGCTAACATCTCTATGCCTTGGTTTTCCCACTTGAGGTATTAAATAGAGATAATACCAGTCTTATCTCCCAGAGTCACAGTAAGGATTGGAGTATTGTACATCTGGCACACAGTAAGTGTTCAATAATTGTATCATTAGTAGCATTAGTTTGTCCTCTTTTCCAAGCACATTTGCTGGAGCACTGGCAGCTCCAGATATGTTCTTCAACATGCCTTACCCAGGCTCAGCCCTCGCTCTTCCCTCTGCTTTCCATGTACACTTGGACTTTTCACTGCTGTCTCCTCCACTGAAACTTCCCTCTCTGCAGAACCATCCCTCCTCGCCTGGGCTCCTGCAGGATGCTGGTGCATTGATGCCTGCCTCTGATGATGGGTCTTCAGGTCCCTTGTCTACACTGAGCTCCTGAGGGCGGGACATGGATCTCCCCTGTCATTGAGCTAACAGCAGGAGTCTGCCAGCTGCAGATATGAAGAAAGGGTGATCGAGGGGTAGAAAGAGCACCGAGTGAGGACTAAAGGCACGGCTGGTTCCAGAAACTGAAAGTAGTTCCTGGCCTTGCAGTCATGTACAAGGGACAGGGGCGAATGCTGAGAACAGAGATGTCAGCAGGGCACTGGTTTGCCTTTATGCTCAGTCCCCAGGGTGTCATAAAATGCTTAGGCAGGGGAGTTATGAGGTCAGACTTTTGCTCAACAAAGATCCCTCTGGCTGCAAAAAGAAGATGGCCAGGCTTGGGAGATGGAAGACAGAGCTTTGGGTGGACATGGTCTAGGTTGTGGCAGGAACCACAGGATGAAACAAGGGGACAGCTTGACAGATGTGAGGATGGAACACAAACAGGGCTTGGTGATTGATTTCAAGTAGGGCCTCAGTTTTCCCCCTAGGGGAGTGGCAGTGGGCATGCCCTGCCCCACTGGCCTCTCTGGGTGAGACTGAAGGATGGCAGGCACCTGGCACTGCACACCCATGCAGTCCCATGTACTCCTCCCAGTCCATCCCAGGGAAGGGTCCAGGTCAAGGACAAGCCCAGACACTCGGGAAGCTTGGTTACATCGATTACACCTGAGAGAGCTGGTGGGACTGAGGACACAGGCCTGGCCTGGCTGAGCTGTGCTGATGAGATCATCTGGCTCCCTTGGGCAGCCCAGAGAAAGGGACCAGCCTAGGCCCACAGTTCCCTGGAGCAGATGGTATATGGCTTCTTCCTGTTTTGTCATCCTCAGCTGTGCTTTGCAGAGACACAGGCTGGTATGGAAGGGGAGTGTGGCCTGGGAACAGCGCTGCACACAAGGGCTAGCCCAAGGCCAGAAGCCTGTGCTGTAGGAGCTCTACCCCTCACCAGCTGAGTCGCCTCAAGAATCATGACTTCAGGGGCACCTGGGTGGCTCAGTCGGTTAAGTGTCCAACTCTTGATCCCTGCTCAGGTCGTGATCTCATGGTTCATGAGTTCAAGCTCCACATCAGGCTCTGCGCTGCCTTTGTGATTCTCTCCTTCCTCTCTACCCCTCCTATGCTTGTGCTCTTTTTTTTTCTCTCTCTCTCTCAAATAAATAAACTTAAAAAAAAAAAAAAAAGAATCAGGAATCTAGCTGCCCAGTGGCAGGGCCAGGGCTAGTACCCAGCTATTCCATCTCCCACACCTGACACGCACCTCAAGGTCCAGAGAGCTTGAATACTTCTCTTCCCTGAGTCTCAATTTCCTCAGCTGAAAAATGGGTGTGAGGGAGAAGAGAGAATTCAGTACACTCTGAGGGCTCCCCTCCCCGGTTGGAGAGGAGAGAGCTTACATGGGCCTGGCAATTGGAGCAATTATCTGTCTGAACTCTTCATCTACCAAACCCATGTTCTTGCTTCCCCAGGAGAAGAAAGTCAGATGGGAGCAGCAGCCTTGGGAACAGGCACAGGGGCACAAGGCTCCCATGGACTCACTCAAGGGCTGTAGGCCATCCTTTTGTCTGCTCTAAGCCTCAGATCCCTGGCTGTGACCTGAGGACTGGACCAGGGCATTGCTGACAAGCTGCCCCCCTTCCAGTCTCTCTTCCTAGTACTCTGGCTGTCAGGGATTGTGGAGGGGTATGTAGAAGAGGGGCAAAAGGCTGCAGTGAGCCTGGCATTCAAGGCCCCTGATTTGGCCCTACCACACTAGCCCTAGAGCCAAGGCCCTATTTTATGCCCTACTGTCTCTGACCTGGACTCTCACCACATCCAATCCATCCTCCATCCAGCAGCACAGGGACCTCCTAAATCTCAAATCTGATCACACCTCTATCTTGCTTTATAAACCATCGAGGGCTTCTTGGCCGACACCCACTATACAGAGGCCAAATTTGTAGCCTCGCATTTGAGAACTGTTGAGACCTGGCTCTGATGACCTCCCAACCTCACCTCCTGCAAACACAAACACTTGCAGGTACCCTGTGCCCTCATATCTCCAGCAGGCTTCTCTGCCCAGGACAGCCCCCCCTTCCTTGTCCACACTCCAACAAAGAATCGCCTTTTCCAGGGATCCTTCCTTGATACCCTAAGCAGGCAAAAGGGCCTCCTCTGTCTTCCTGGAGACCACTTCATCCATCATTTTCACCAGTTGGGCCTCCTCCAGGACAGGGACCAGAGACCAGTGAAGTCCCTGTACATTGTAAGGCTTCCTGAAAATGCATGTCAAAAGAGTGAGTGAGTGAATGAATGAATGAATGAATGAGCAAAGGCTGCAAGTGAGGCCATTCTGAGCTGGACTGTGATAAAATTATGAGTGATAAAAATAAAGCCCCACTGAGTGAATACTCACTTGCTCCAGATACTGGGCTAGTTATTCTAGATCCATTACTTCATTTGAGCCCCAACAATGCTGTGAGGTGGGTACTATTAGCTCTACTCTATAATTAAGGGCACTGAAGCTTAGAGAGGTAAAATCACTGCTTGGGAGGTAGAGCCAGGACAGAAAACAGCCCTGCGAAGTGCCAAGCTCTGCAGAGGGAGTGGTGAAGTGTGGCAGAGGGGTACAGATGCCAGGAACGGGCAGTTGTATTTAACTGACATTTGGGGGTGGGGGATA
>NW_027529630.1:2042363-2066365 GCF_008692635.1 Crocuta crocuta
GAGAAATGGAAATAACTGTGTTTGAAGAAATCTGGGTTTTCCAGGGAGCTCTGAGCAGAGACCTGTTCTGGAGTGGATCCTCATATCTCCTGTGACCAGGGGTGTCAGTAGGGTAGCTTTGGGAGCTCTTGCCCACCACACTCACCTGCTCCATTATCAATAGCCCCTACTATTCTGTGATGTTTCCTCAAACCCATATCATGAGCACTGCCAAAGTGTAAGTCCCTTCATTTGCCCCCCAACAGAATCCCCCAGCTGCCACCTAAACAGATGTCCTGGAGGTNATTCCCAGCAGAGCCTGGGCCTGTTCCTGGAAGCCACAGAGACAGCTCCCTCCCCACCCCCCAGCCCCAGCCCTGCACCAGGGGTTGGGGAATGTGAAACTGAAATGACCTCACAGTGACCTGTTTTTTTCCCCAAGGCCTGTCATGTCAAGGTCACCTCTGAGATTTCCTTGGGATAGAGATCAAATGGTCACTGGTTCCCATGGTCCCATCTCACCAGCCTCACCTAGAAAGAGAGGGTGTCCACCACACTTCCCTGAGCTGGCCCAAAGTTTCCCTGCTCTGTCCTGCCCTGAGCAGACTGTAGGGTTGTGAGAAATGAGGGCAGAGAGGGAGGATGGGAGGCAGAGGACTCTTGGACAGGCTGGACTGTGAAGGAAGAAGCACAGCTGGAGGACCAGAGGATGGGGAGTGTTGTGGGCTGAGCAGAAGCTTTGGGCAGAGGGTGGGATCAGCACTGCAGGAGGCTGCCTGGGGCCCAGGGGGATTGGGGAGACCCAAGAACAGAGTCAAGGCTATTTAGGTGGCCAGGAAGTTGAAGAAGGCCCCTCTGAAAGGGTACTCTTTGCTTTGAAGGAGGAGTTGAGGGCTGTTGTAGTTGAGGGTAGGACTGACAAGAAAGATGGGGCAAAGGCTTGGAAGAGATGGGAGAGGCAAGCAGAAGTTTGGGGACTCAGACAAGTGGGGTGGTGACCCAGGTGGTGGGGTCTAAGGGCCCTCAGGGCTCCCTGCTGAGTCATGTCCTCAACCCCACAGGGCAGGACCGAGCGGTCTGTTGGTGCCAAGAACGAGGGATACAAATGGACTGGCTGTGTTTGCAGGACCCCCAGGTCCTGCACTAGGTCTCCAGGCTGGCGAGGGAAAGGAGAGGGGCTAGGAAGATGCTGGCCCAGGGCTCTGGAGGCCTCCAAATCAGAGGCCCCATGCAGAGGGAGAGATGGTTACAGGCTGGGAGGCTCTGGGAGGACAGCAGGATGGGACAGGGCCAGTGGGCGTGGTGGGGAAAGTACCAGGGAAGATCTCAGACAGGGCAGGAGGAAGAGGCAGGCAGCCCAGCAGCACCAGGCTGTGTCCTGTTCACTCTTCTCAGCTGAGACTGCTCACAGCCTGATTCTCATATACACAGCCAGATAGAGGTGGCCCCATGGGTGGCATTGAAGTCTCTATCAGCCTCTAATCTCCAGTAAACATACTCTAAGTACAAACTGTAGTTTGCAATACAAACATAATGTCAAGCCTAGACCCATATGCCCCGAATCAGATTTCTGCCCCAGGTTCTCTCTGTGTAGATATTCTTGAGTCACCCGTAGAAATCCATCCAAACATCCATCCATCCAACAACTTTTCATTGAGTACCTTCTATATCAGGTACCATCCTAAGCACTGGAGATGCAGTAGTGAATAAAACAGAAAAACATCTGCCCTGGTGAAGTTTATGCTCTGATGGAAAGAGACAGACAATAAACAAAGAAATAAACAAAATAGTTATGTTAGAAGATGGTAAATACCACAGAGAAAAATACAGTGGAGGAGGGGAGCAGGAAGTGTGCGTGTGTAAGGTGGGATGTTACAATTTTAGCTGGTGTGGTAGGGAAGGCGTCATCTAGAACATATATATTTGAGTGGCCACATGAAGGAGATGAGGTCTGTCCTGTGTTCCTCATACACACACCACATACAACAGTGCACTCTGCGGCAGGAACTGCCTGTGTCACCGCTGACCTCCCACGTTACATTCAGAGCCAGGCAGTTGTCCTGCCTTTGATTTCCTCATCCCAGGTCACCCGTCAGATACCTACAAAGCACGGCTCCTCCCACACTAGGTTGGCCACAAATGGGGCCCCAGTGCTACATGCTTGATGTTCAAGGGTGAGGATTTGGGGTTTGGTGGAAGACACTCCAGCTGATTGAAAACCACTGGCTGGTGACCTTGGCAACATACTAAGGTTAGAGGAGAGGACTCAGTTTTATCATCCCAAAATGGTAAGAAGAAGCCATGCTCCAAGCAAAAGTTTTTGTCTTCAGATTTGGAAATGGTACTGGCTCTCTGGTCTCATGTCTGGTTTATGAGCTCCATCACTAGCTTCCCTGGGCCTGTAAATGAGCACTGGATTTGGCCTATGGGAATGAAGACCAGCTGGTGAATAGTTTTAGGACAGTTTCTGCACTACCCTGGGATTTGGGGGCAGCTGAGCTCTGTAACCCCAGAGGCAGGACAGACTGGGGAAGGAAAGCAGTTTCAGGATTTGGTGTGATGAAGCACATCTTCCAAAAAGCTTTCTCATGGTGAGATGTAGCAGCCTAGGAGATATGGAGTAAGTTCCCTGTCATGGGAAGTATGCAAATGGAGGCCAGACAAGTCCTGTTAAAGAGGTTCCAGAGAGCCTCCTTCTCTGAGGGGCTGGGGAGAGCTCTGGGTCATATTCTCTTAAGGCCTCTCTGGCCCTGAGAGTCCAGAACTCAGAGCCTTGTCATTGACACCCTGGGTTCTGGGGTCCACTTGGGTCTCCTCTCTCTGCCAGGTGGACTTAGGTGCTAGGGATGGTCAGAACAAGGCCAAGGCAAGAGAGCTGCCTCTCATGGGAGGTGAAAGGTTCCCTGGATTTCCTCTATACCCATACCTTACCTGTGAGAGCCATGGACAAAGCCGACTACCATTGGGGCCTCAGTGTCCATCTGTGAAATGGGCAGAACCATAACCCACAATAAATACTCAGGCAGTGGTAATGGTCTGCCCTTCCTGAGAATTGAAGGCTGGGGGGACCCAGCTAGGTGCAGAGGTGCCATTCATGCAGCCATTACCTTCATTCCCCCCGCTAAGTCTTACCTGTCATCAACCAAGACAAAGATTTTTTTTTTTTAATTGAGCCAGGCAGCACCAAGGACAGAGCCTTGTGGCTCATCTTTGCAGACTGGGCTCCGACATTTCCCAGTGCCTCTTGGAAGCTACAGTATGTGTTGGCAAAGGCAAAGCAGACCTTGTCCCCCATTCCTTACAAAGTTAAAGAAGGGAGGGAGTCTGCCTGACACTGACGCTCAGGCTGGTCTTCTTTTCTGCCCTGACTCTTGGCCCCTATTTTTTTTATTATACTGCTGAGTCATCTATACTCTTTTTTTTTTAATTTTTATTGTTTTTATTTATTTCTCAGAGACAAAGAGAGAGAGAGAGACAGCATGAGCAGGGGAGAGGCAGAGGGAGAGGGAGACACAGAATCTTAATCAGGCTCCAGGCTCTGATCTGTCAGCACAGAGCCCGACGCGGGGCTCGAACCCACGAACTGTGAAATCATGACCTGAGCCGAAGTCAGATGCTTAACCGACTGAGCCACCCAGATGCCCCTCTTGGCCCCTATTTCTGTGTCCTGGCTCAGGCCACTGTGTTCCTGAAACGCAGAGTGGCATGGAAGATTTACTGTGCACCTGGGCAAGTACATAACCTCTCTGGCCTCAGTTTTTACACAGAGGAATGTTGCCTCTCTTCCTGAACACAGCCTTTATCAACATTCAGATCTGTGTCCTTGTCCTGGCTCACCACTCCTCACCATGTCACCTTGGGCAAGCCACCAGCCTTCTCGAAGCCTATTTCTTCATCTGTAAATGTGGATAGTACAAAAGCAAATGAGATCTTGCAGCAAAAGCAATTAGCTCAGTGGGCAAGAAACTAC
This sequence comes from Crocuta crocuta, assembly GCF_008692635.1. NCBI lineage: Eukaryota > Metazoa > Chordata > Mammalia > Carnivora > Hyaenidae > Crocuta > Crocuta crocuta. The sequence continues at coordinate 2,046,313 of NW_027529630.1, forward strand.
ACAGCTACAGTGAAATAGCTCAGGAAAGTGAGGCTTGGGGAGGTGCAGTGACCTCTTCAGGGTCACACAGCAAGTGAGTGATGAATCTAGACCTAGCAGCTGGATTTCCAGCTTTCCACACTCCTGCCCAGGAGCTACTGAAATGACAGGTGGTTACTCCAGGAGCTGCTGGAGGAAGGGCTTCCCTCATGGGAAATGAGATGGGAGGCTTCCCTGGCAACCCCCATGGGGATCAGGCTTGACCTGACAGTCCCCTAGTCCTGCAGTCCCCTGACCTGCCCCACTTATGATAGCCTTCAGGTACATGGCCAGTTCCAGCCTCCCCTGAAAGGATGTTAGGGTTCTGGGGCTAACCCTGTGAACATGGGATGTGGAAAGAGGAGAGGAGACATGTAGAGGGGGAAGTGCAGGTCTATAGGCAGGATTCCTGATTTTAAGTGACAGAATCCTAGGTCAAATGGACTGAGGCAAAAAGGGAATTTATCAGTTCATGCTGTCAAAAAGTTCAGTGGAAGATAAAGCTTCAGGCATAGCTGGAACCAGGTACTCAGTGTTGTTCTCAGGAATCTGTGTGTTCCCATTTCTCAACTTTGCCATCCATTGGCTTTATTTTGCACAGTCTCTTTCCTGGTGGTAGTATCATCAGTGCATAGGACAGTTCCTGGCATACAGCTCACCTGGCCCTAGAAATTCCAAGCTCACTTCCTACCAGCTTTGCAAACCCAGTGGAAAATCTGCCTCCTTCTCAATCTCCAAAATTGATTCTGAGGCACCCAGTGAAGGTCACCCATCCACCCCTGAGCCAGTTATGGGGCCTGAGGAGCCCACTATTCTCTCATTGGCAGACCTAGATCACAGGTCCACCACCCCTAGATTGTCAAGACTTGAAGAGGGGAAGGGGAATCCCCCACAGGAAAAACAGGAGATGGGGCCATCATCATGAGAGGGGGTCTGGGAATTGGGTGAAAGGAATTGTGGAGGAAAGTAATGACTGCCTGCAGGATGGGCCAGGTAGCTGGACGTGGGCCATCTCTTCCGCAAAGGACTGAAGCCTGGTTATCTGGGTTGATAGATGGGTCCTGAAGTCACCAACAGAGGCTGTCAGCCAGCTTCATGCCTTGCAGGTAAACAGCAGGTTCTTGCTTGAAGGGGAATCCAAATGGCACACTCTGCAGGGAGATTTAAAAAAAGGGGGGGTACAGCCTGGGGGTCCAGGCAAAGGACAGAGACCCTCTCACACTAGCTTCAGGGAAGAGGGTGTATTGGAAGGTTCTGGGATCTTCCAGAGCCCCGGTGGAAGGTGCTGCCGCCCATGGGCATGGACTTGGAAAGATGGCACCATGGACTCTCCTTCCGTCAGGGGCTGCCCCGTCCAGTTCCCCAGCCCGGAGGCTGCCCTGTGCCTGCTCAGCCCTGTGCCCACGTAGGCCAACACAGTCTCTGACTTCTTCATTCACATTCCCAAGAGAGAGCCTCTTGCTAAGTTCTCCAAGCCTCAGCTTCCTCATGTGTAAAATGGAGGTGGAAAACGTGAAGGGTAAATGGGCTGTGGCATTTTGCACGGTGATCATGCCGAGTCAGTGCCCAATAAACACATCTGTCTGATTGAGGTGGGGATGACGTGAGCTCACTGAGGGGTCTGACACATAGTAGTGCTGCAGAAGATGCAAGTTCCCTCTTTGCTCAGCTGATAGAGGCCAGAGAGAGACTAAAGGAAGCGACCTCAACTCCCAAATTCCCCAAAGCTTCCCCTTCCTTGCACTCAAAATGGCTGTTTCAGTTCCAGCTTTAATCCTTGTTAAGTAGGAGGTGAGAAGGGGAAGTAAAAAAGAGAAGAGAAATCAAGTTTCCTGCCTTCCCTTGTGCCCTTATTCTACCAGATTTGCCTGCTTTTGCAGCCAGCCTGCTACACGGGTGGGACCAAAACTCCACCCAGAGTGGTGGGTGCTGCCCCCTGGCCCCTGTCCTCTAGATACCTGGCATCAGAAACCTGGCCTCGGGTTGGCTTGAGGCAGGCTCCAGGGTGCACTCCTGCCCCAGGCTGGGTGCTGCTGGGTCAGGGCTGGACTGGTAACTGTGACAGAGCATGTAATGACACTGTAAGGCGGGCATCATGATTAGCTCTGTTTATCATGTGGAGATTCAAGCTCAGAAAGAGTAGGTGGCTCGCCTTGGGTCACACAGTGAGTTCGTGATTTTTCCCAGTCTGTCTGACTCCTCAGGGGAAGGAAGCTGGGTCTTGACCCTTGTCATCCTGTGCCCTTGCTGCTAAGCTCACAAGCCAAGGGCCAAGCAAGGGGCTTTCCAGGTCTTGTTTCCCAGAAGGCAGGCAGGCCAAGGTTGGGAGGCCTCTTCCCATATCCAGCCTGGTCTGGGCTGGTTCCTGGCTAGCTGGCAGGCAGTGACTCAGGCTTCCAGCTCCTGCTTCTGGCCTCCTCATCCTTCCTTGGAGAGGTCCTTGGAGCAGAGATGGGGAGGGAACTGCAGAGTCACCTAAAGGTGACCGGAGACCATAGGATCCAAGCAACCCAAGGAGCTTCAACCCCAGCCAGTTCTTACCTCTATCTCTCCTGAATTGCTTCCGCTGCAGGTACAAACCAATCCCATGTGTTGCCTGAACTGACAAAAGGGAACTGGTAAAGGCTGTCTCTCTATGGAGTGAGGGACTTCAGTGTTTCTGCCAAGGGTGTACCTGGAATGAAGATGGATGGTGGGCACCTGGTGTCAGGGCAACACTCCCAGGGCCTCTACGTCAGACCAACAGGGCCGAACACTGGCCCCGTCCCCCTGCCAATGTCACCGCTGGCTCCTGTGAGCCAGATTGACCAGGTGAGGCTCTGAGAACATGGCTTGAGCTGACATGGGACTAACAAATAGGAAAAAAGGCTGGGGAGTGGGTCAGGAGAAACAGAGGCTGGGAATCCAGTCCTGAGGTTGTTCAGTGCTAGCCCCAGATGGGAGGCCCTGGCTGTGTGCAGACCAGCCACATAGCCCCCACCCCAGGGTGGCAGTCAGGCTTGAGACTGCCCATCCTGGGCAGTCTGCTGGCACCATCTCATGGCCAGAAGCCCTCAGTGCAGGGAAGACAATCCTCTGGGAATTTCCTGGCTTGAACGTCTAAGCATCTAACCATGGATAAGGGGTTTGTAATGTTAGGAACACAGTATTGAAATGTCACCTGGCTGGGACACCTTGGGAAACTCGCTGACTTATCCTGAGTCTTACTTCTTTCATCTGTAAAAGGGATGGAATACTCTCCCCCACCACCCACCCAGAACTGCAGATAAAACATCTGGCAGCAGGCAGACTATTAGGAAATGACACCAGGGGGCGAGGACCCAGAAATTAGTGCACACTGCCACGGGCTGAGGGAGCCCAAAGTGGGGGCGTCTAGGCTGGGCCTGGGATTGATTCATTCAATTAAGGAACATTGAGTCCATACTGTGTCCCAGGGCACCTGCTTGGTTTCATTGATTTCTTACAACAGCCTATGTGGCAGGTACCAGTAATCATTCTCATTTTACAAACGTGAAAACTACAGGAAGGATAAGTAGGGCTTATTTGGAGGAAAAAGCACAGACGTATGCTTCGGGGCTGGAAAGCCTGGTGGGGAAGGGCTGAGGCTGGACTTAGGAGCCCTGGCAGGGGCACTTGGTCTCCCTTGGAGGTTTTAAACGGGCCAGCTTCCCACAGGCCTCTAACTGGGCCCCTCTTCACACAGCTCACCCCATGCTACACTATGCTTCATTTCTCCCACACAAGAAGCTTGTTCTCTACCTGTGTGCCGCCTGCCTAGGGTGCTCTCTTCACTCTTCATGTGGCCTAGTCCTCCTGACCCTTTAACTCCCAGCAACAGACATGCCTTCTCCAGGAACCATTCCAGGTCACTCCCTCTCGTGACCCCTGAGACCTGAGCTCTCCTACCTGGGCCCCACTCAGATAGCAGGAACTGGGACCCAAGCCTTGTGCTGGGGCTGACACCCCCAGGAAGCCCTCAGAGCTGTTTCCATTCTTGGGACAGACACTTTGGTGGGAGTGACCACGGAGGTTGTCCTAGGAACCCAGCAAAGGACTGGTTCTGAGCTGACAGGCAGGTCTTCTTGCCCTCCTGGGCTCCAGCACCACTAAAATCAGACCAGGGGGTCCACACTTTCAGCCAGCACAAACAACCTCTTAGCACAGCTCCGAATAAGTAGTAGGTGCTCAATCTTTGCATGATTGACCAAGTGTTTATCAGTAGTTCAAACCTGAATTTCCTCAGTTTGACCCAAAGTTTTGGGACCAACTCAATTCCTCAAACCCCCTGCCTATAAAATGGGTTTCGTTGTGAGGTCAGTGCTTACACTTTCAGGGTAAAAAGGGTCCTCTCTCTCTCTCTGACAGTTCATCCTCACAATATGCTAGTGGCCAGTACGACCGCATTCTACCAAGGAGGCTCAGAGAGGGGAAGGGGCTTGTGAGTAGGGGCCAAAGTAGAACAAGAACCTGGGCCTCAAGCACCCAGGGCAGTGTTCTTTCCCTGCGTGACCTTGTCCCCCTCTAGTTGCCTCCACTGCTCCCAGTCAAAACCCACTTACTCCAAGTCACCCCCCGCAAAATGCTGCCTCTGCTACTGGAACAATGAGAAGTCACCTCACCTCCTCTGGTCCATCCTAACAGCTCTGAGTCTTGGTTTGGGAGTAAGGAGGGGTTGGAAGAGGGCTTGGCACTGACAGGGAGAATCTCACTCAGGTAAGTTCTCAGGGGCATCACCTCTGTCCCCACAACCCACACCTGTCACCCCTGGTGAGCTCTGGACCTGTCATGCAAAAGGAGACAGTGCCTGATAAGTGGAGGATCTGACGGCATACAGTAGGTGTTCAATAAGTGGTTTTGGAGAAAAGGAGGAGAGAGAAGGAAGGAGGGAGGTGACCAAATAAATGAGTGCATAAGTAGATTGCCATGTAGAGGGATGAATAGGTCAGTGAGTGAGCTATTGAATGAATGGAGAAGGGAGGGATGGATGGGGGAGTGAGTGACTCTTGGTGTTACAACTAAAGGGGAAGCCGAAAGCTTTTCAATCACCAACATGCCCGTTTGACAGATGAAAAGACTGAGAGAGGGCTGAGGAGAAAGGAAGCTGCTGGGTCTGTGGGGCTGGCCTTTGACCAGCAGCCTCTGGTTCTCCCCCACCTCTCTTTCTACCCCCTCATCACCCTCTTCCTTCTGCTGGGTGGGAAGTGTTCCAGGAAGAAGAACTTTTCTCCGCCCCCTTGCTCCTGGAGGCCCAGTTTCCTCCAGGCCTTGGTGTTGGAGGTAGTAGGGAGGGGGTGGCCCCCGCAGGGGCTATTTCAGTCAGAGACAGTCCTGCCAGGAAACAGAGGAAGCCGCCTGCCCCCTTGGAGGTGTTTCAGGCTGGGCCGAGGGCAGGAGAGTGGAGAGCCTCACATCTGGCCTCCTCTTGCGCCAATGCATTTGAGCCACCAGGGTGCTTCGGGGACAGGAGGCTGCATGTGAGTGTTGGTACTATGGGCCATGTGAGGTGGGAATGGGGACTGGACACAGGAACTGTGACTTTGGGCAGGCAGTCTGGTCCCAGCACTGACCTAAAGGAGGTCCACAGTGTTGGGGGGACCCAAAGACGGGATTCCACCCAGTTGGAGGACCAGAAAGGAAGAAGCAAGATTGGATCTGCAGCTGGATGGGCACTTAGAGTTTTGACAAACAGACATGTGGTGAATGGCATTTTGTGCGGAGGGAACAGCAAAGATGGGGAGGCCTGAAAGGAAGTCTAGATCTCTGGCTATGGATAGTTGTGTGGCAGTCTTATCTTGGGAACGGTGTGGTAGGAGAGGAAGAGGTAGAATGGAGGAACAAGGGGTGCCTTGGATAAGGTTGGAGGGCTCAGCCGGGAGCTTGAATGTCAGGAGCTTGAGCTTGTCTTCAAAAGGCAGAGGAACACAGGGAAGGGTGTAGTCAGATCTACTGTCTAGAAAGCCAGAAAGCACCCCCACCAGAGGCAGTGTGGCCAGAGACCAAGAAGACCCTGGGGCCTGAGCTGGCCCAGGGCTCAGGGTCCAAGAGCCAATGACATCTGTGGGAGCTGGAGGGAAACAGTGTCAGCTGCTGACAGGAGGCAGGGGCCAAGGGAGCCCTCTGTTGGGACCAGCCTGAGCCTCTCGTAGGTCATCAGAGGGTAGAGTGTACAAGGGAGAAACGTGACAGCCATGCCTGCCTTTCTTGGAGCAGACCTGAAGCTTTACTCTGGATCTCCTTGTGCAGCCTCTGCCTCCTTCCAAGAGGACCAGTCTTACCAGGGAGTAGAGAGCAGAAAATATCTGGAGCCTCCAGTTACCTGAGGCGAGGGCTTTCCCTTGGGGTGGTGTCTGAGGACAGTAGGCCTCCCAAAAGGGAATTCAGAGGCACAGCACTGTTCCTTCTACCTGCTTCTTCCTCCTCACCATGACCCTGCCCTATCAGGCTGCTTTCCTCTCAATCCCTGACTGCTCTTCCTGCCTCCCCACTTGGGGACAACCCAGAGATGCTCACACCCCTCTCCACCCAGGGAATTCCTCCTCAACCACCTAGGTCATGCTCCATCCTTCATTCTCTTCTGAAAAGTCTCTTCTACCTTGTGGCTCACACTGGTCTCCCCATTCAGACTAGCATACGTACATTACAGGTATGTGTACGTGTATGTGTATAAATAATTTCTATATCTCTATTTATCTGCATCGGCATCTATATACTGTGCCCCCATGCATCCAGCAGGCAGTAAGTGTGCATTAAATGCCTGGCAGGTGAAAACAGCAGAATGAATGCATAAAGGAAAGAATGGCCTGAACAAATGAATGAAGAGACGGGTAAATCAGCTTTCTCTTGCCTGTACTAATCTTGGCTTCCTGGCTACAGTGGGGGATCCTGCTTCTTCCTGTGGCTTCCCCCATGCCTGACTGGCTAGCTGGTCACCCATCACTCCTTGCACATGGGCTGAAGCCCCACAAAGAATTTTTCATAATAAAAGATAATATGGCCTGTGGGATACAGACTAAAGAAGCCAAACCTCATTTTGCATTTGCCCAGGCTCTTGGAAAAATATTTTCATCAGAATAAAAGTTTAAGTTGGTAGAAATTGGCTTGGGTAGTTATGTTTTGCTCTAACATAACTTTTTAAAATCTCATAACTTGGGGAGCCTGGATGGCTCAGTAGGTTAAGTGTACGACTCTAGATTTCGGCTCAGGTCATGATCTCGCAGTTCATAGGAATGAGCCCCATGTCAGGCTCTGCGCTGACAGTTTAGAGCCTGCTGGAGATTCTCTCTCTTTCCCTGTCTCTCTGACCCTCCCCTGCTCATGCTCTGTCTCTCTTTGTTCCCTCCCCTGCTCTCGCTCTCTCTCTCTGTCTCTCAAAATAAAAAAAATAAGAATAATTTAAAAAATTAAAATCTCAAAACTTGAATTAGCAGGTATATTTTCATCAAGAACAGGTAACACTTGTGCCAGGCACTGATCTTCGTAACAACCGTATGAGGCAGGTACTCTATTACCTCATTTTACAGACGGGGAAACCAAGGCCCAGAAGTTCAGTAATGAGCCTAAGGCCCCACAGCTCACATGTAGCAGAGCTGGGATTTGAACTGGGGCATCTGGCCTCAACCCTCTGTCATCCTCTATGTACATTTATAGAACTTCATATTTTTTCCTTCGCTTCAGTTTTTCCAGCTATAAATAGGGAGGGAGTTGATCTGACTCACTATCTCAAAGGCTTTCTCTTACAGGTCCATTAGTTTTAAGTTGTGAGTTCTCTCTGGGCACCAGTAAATGTGGACATGCAAGTTGGGAGGTAAGTATCAAGAAGCCAGACTTACCAGGGAACCCCTAAGACATGTGCTTCCCCAAAATCTAGGCTGAAGGGATGAATGGAGGCATTAGGTGCAGGATACAACAGCATGGCATGGCACTTATTAAGCACCTACTGTATATCAGGCCTATGACATGCTTTACTGATAAGAACATAGACCCGGAAAAGGCAAGGGACATGCTTTGGGTTGAACAGCATAGAAGTAGGGGAGCCAGCATTTGAATGAGGCTTGCCTAGCTCTGAAGTTGGGTTTATAACTTCCACATTCCATGACCATGGGCTTTGCTAAATTGCCTCCTCTCAGTCAGGTGGTTGGGTTCTGGTTCTGCTTCTAACTCACTGAGGAAGGTTGAGCCATCACTGCCTCTTGCTCTGCCTGGATTTTCCTCTCTATAAAAAGCAAGTAGCAGAGGCGCCTGGTTGTCTCAACCAGTGGAGCACATGACTCTTGGTCTTGGGACTGTGGGTTTGAGCCCCACTTTAGGCAAAGAGATTACTTAAAAATAAAATCTTAAAAAAAAAAAAAATAGGCAGTGGACCTCAGCCATTTGCCTTCAGGGAAGCTGTTTTCACTCTAGCCACCAGAGGGTGCTGTGGCTCAGTGGCTCTGCCCGACAGGCGTTTGCAACCTCAAGTCAAGTAGAAAGAGGCTTAGGGGAGGGAACTCCTGAATCACCTCCTTCCCCCATTTTACAGATAAGAAGATTGCAGCCAAAAGAAGGACCATGGAAGGTGGAGTCCAGGCTGAGGAGGTGGGCACTGTCCTTCATCAGTTCACACTGTGTGGATATTCTGTTCATGTTGATTAATTAAGATTTACCAGGGCCTTCTATGCCCTGGACCCCAGACTGGGCTTTCAGACACAGAGAGGCATCAAACCTGGCACTTCTTTTCAAGAGGTTCCCAGTCTGTGTAGGAGAGAAAGACAGGCATGTTCACCATAACAATAATCTCCAAACTCCAAAAGCCTAGCATGATTTAGTACCTCAAACTTCATGACATTCTGAGAGATGGAATATCATTCCTGTACTTTTCAGATAGGAAAATTGAGACTCAGAAAAGGTATATCACTAGCTCAAGGTCACATAGCTAGTAAGTACCACTGGTGGAATTCAAACTAGAGGCTGTCTGGAGTACCTAGCTAGCTCAGTCAGAAGAGCATGCGACTCTTGATCTCAGGGCTGTGAGTTCAAACTCCTGTTGGGTGTAGAGATTAGTTAAATAAATAAAACTTTTTTTAAAAGATTAAAAAAAAAGATTTCAAACAAACAAACAAAAACCAAGTTACAGTCTGTCAATCTCCACTTAAAGAGGAGACATATGACTAAAGTTTTGAAGGCTGAATAGAAGTTTACCAGGAAGATTAGTGGGAAATGAATATTATAGAAAATGAATTGGATTTTTCCCAAGCTTGAGCTTTATTGTATTCCAGGTTTCCTTAAAGTGAAGGCTGCGTGGGGTGTCCGTGGGGTAGTGAGTATCAGAGATGGTTCAGGTGGAGATCAGGGTCCAGAAAGGGACGGTGGGGGGGCGGGGGGCACTGGACGGTCAGCTAGTGTGGATACTGACAGGTTTTTTGTTGCTTCCCCAGCCTCTCTGGATGTAGGAAGCATAATTGGGCAGCCATGGAGTGGGACAATGGGACAGGCCAGGCCCTGGACTCACCGCCCACCACCTGCGTCTACCAAGAGAACTTTAAGAGACTGCTCCTGCCACCTGTGTACTCAGTGGTGCTGGCGGCCGGCCTGCCACTGAACGCCTGTGTCATTGCCCAGATTTGCACATCTCGCCGGCCCCTGACACGCACAGCCGTGTACACCCTGAACTTGGCTCTGGCCGACCTGCTCTATGCCTGCTCCCTGCCTCTGCTCATCTACAACTATGCCCAAGGTGACCACTGGCCCTTTGGCGACCTCACCTGCCGCCTGGTCCGCTTCCTTTTTTATGCCAACCTACATGGCAGCATCCTCTTCCTCACCTGCATCAGTTTCCAGCGCTATCTGGGCATCTGTCACCCACTGGCCCCCTGGCACAAGCGTGGGGGCCGCCGTACTGCCTGGGTGGTGTGTGGGGCTGTGTGGCTGGCTGTAACGACACAATGTTTACCCACAGCCCTCTTTGCTGCCACAGGTATCCAGCGTAACCGCACCGTCTGCTACGACCTGAGCCCACCTGCCCTGGCCACTCACTATATGCCCTATGGCATGGCCCTCACGGTCATTGGCTTTCTGCTGCCCTTTGCCGCCCTGCTGGCCTGCTACTGCCGCCTGGCCTATCGTCTGTGCCGCCAGGACGGCCCAGCGGGGCCAGTGGCCCGGGAACGGCGCAGCAAGGCAGCCCGCATGGCTGTGGTGGTGGCAGCAGCCTTTGCCATCAGCTTCCTGCCCTTCCATGTCACCAAGACAGCCTACCTGGCGGTGCGCTCTACACCTGGTGTCCCCTGCCCTGTGCTGGAGGCCTTTGCAGCTGCCTATAAAGTCACACGGCCCTTTGCCAGTGCCAACAGCGTGCTGGATCCCATTCTCTTCTACTTCACTCAGAAGAAGTTCCGCCGGCGGCCACACGAGCTGCTGCAGAAACTCACAGCCAAGTGGCACCGACAGGGCCACTGAGTCCACTGGGGAAAGACATCTGGGGCCAGGGCACCAGAAGCCCCACCAACCCTGAACCATGCAGAGAATTAGAGCTTAGCTCACCTGGGCATGGAGTGAGGTCCCCCCATAGACCCCATAATCTCACCAATAACTATTTATTGAACTCTTTCTCTGGACCAGGCCATGTGTGCACAGAGACAAGCTTGGACCTTGCTCTCTAGAAGGTCCCAGTCAGCCCTGGAGGGGCAGGGAAGCCATGTTAAGCTGCTCACAAAAATGTAGAGTGACATGCACTGTAATTGAGAAATATGCTGTGTGTTTTGGAGTTACCAATAAAGGGAGTGAGGGAAGATGGGAGGCAAAAATGAGGGCTTCTGGAAAGGAACATTAGAGCTGGATTTTGAGGGATGAATATGACTCTCTGGAGGTACATGACATTCCCTTCATTCAGCAAACCTTTACCTACACCTTGTGCTTGGGCCTGGGCTGATTCTGGGGCCCCAGGAGAGCCAGTCCCAGGTCTCCCCCATAGAAGCCCCCAACTACTAGATGTACAGACATTTGACAAAGTGATGTCAAGGCTGTGACAGAGGGAAGCATGGCTGGAGGGAAGGGGTGAGCAGAGGATACCCATATTCCAGTCCAAGGAGTCAGGAAAGATCTCTCAAGGCGGGGATGGGGGGCATCTGAACCAGAGGTTGAGGGCTGAGTGGCAGATCAGCAAATAGAAGTGGGGAGTGTGTTCACACAGCCTGGGGTGGCCCTGTGCTAGACTCTGCCCTGGGGCAGATGGGTAGAGAGCTGGGGTGGGGGGCAGTCATATGGCCTCCTGTGTGTGAAAGTTGAGAAAACATAAGCTGTCCCGTGGCCACCTTCCAGGCTGTGGGGGCTCAGCAGAGGGAGAAATTGGGGAGTGCTTCTTCAAAGAGGTAGAGCTTAATCCGGGGAGGAATCCAAAAGGCAGAGAGAAAGAGACTGCTCCTGGTGGGAGGCACCATGTGCATAAAACCCAGAGGCAGAGATGCATTGAATCTGGCTGTAAATCAATAGTGAGTTTCAGTTAAGTCCAAGAGGGGATGGAGTGGGTGGGACCAGAGCATTAAATGCCAGGAAGAGCCCCAGACCCCACCTCTCCTCCATCTACCTCTTCATGGGCCTCCTTCAGCCTCAGGGTATCCTGGGGGCCTGAGGACCCCTCCACCAGGCCCCCCAAGTAAGGGGGAAAAGCCCTTCAACACTGCTTCATTCTAGAAGAAGTCAACAACTAGAAGAGACTCAGGGCCATGACAGGGCTACCAGGAGGCTGTGACATGGAGGTGTAGAGGTCCTGTGGCCAGTATCAAGACAGACTGTTCCATGGGTTCTGCTCCTACTCTCTCACCTCCATCATTCTGGACTGTGGGTGCCTGGAGGGCTGCTAGTGGCCACCTCTCAGGGGCACCTCAGACACAGACCTGAGCCTTCAAAAGCTTTGGAAAGGCATCTTCACTGAAGATCTCTGAGGAGGCAGCGAAGGGATTCTGCCACATAAGGCCTCTTTACCTGCTCTCCCCACCTGTGGCCCCACCCACACAGCTCCTCACCCTCTCTACTCCTTTTCCTCATATCTCCACACACACCCCCACCACACTTCTCCTCTATTACTTATTCCCTCCTGTCAGGTCTCAGCTCTCCACCTGTAGAACATGGCTACTGGTATACCATCAGACCCTGTACCCCAACCAGCCTTGACAAAGAGTCTACCTTCTTAGAAGGTAGAGGGGAGAGAGGGCAGAGCATAGGTACAGGGCAGGGAGGGGAAGGACTGTGTAGCTTACTCAGCATTTTTCCTTTAGCCCTGTCTAATCTCCAAGGCTGTTGGACAGTGGGGGCATTCAGAGAAGGGCTCTGTGGGAGTTAAACTCCATAGTGATGTTGGAAGTATGCTTGCAGCTGGCTGAGGAAGTGGGAAAACCAGGCCCAAACCATCTTGGGAACCCATCAGAAGTACCTTGCTGAAGAGACTGATGATAATTTGGACAGAAGGGACTTTGAATCTTTGGGTCACAGGGAAGAGATGTGAGGAAATGTCAGAAGATGTATACTGCCAATACAATGCAACATCCTGCCGAGGAGTACAGATGATGCCTTCCCTGCATCTTGTTGTGAGTCTGAGATGAGACTCTTCAGTTGCCTGTTATGAGGGAGCAGGGGAGTGGGAGAGCGGAGGGCAGGGGGCCTCTGCCCATAGTGTCAGGTGAGCCCTGTAGAGAGGCCCAGATGACTGTCCTAGGAGACTGTCAACAATGGTGACCCTTTGGTTACTTATCCAAGAGTGGAAATTGTGAGCCACGCATCAATTCCATTCCCAGCTTCCCTTCACAAGGCAGAATAGCATAAAGGGTAACCACTCCAGAGCCAGGTCACCTGAGTGTGTATCTTGGCTCTACCACTTTCTAGCTATGTTACCCTGGGCAAGTTATTTAGCCTCTTTGTACCGTAACTTCCCAAGCCATAAAACGGGAGTGATGATGCTATCTGTCTTGTAAAGTGGTTGTGAGGACTGATATGTGCAAAGCACTTAGAACAATGCCGGAACGTAGTGAGCGTGCAATGAGTGTTACTATTGTAATGATTTTGCCTTTTGGGCACACAAGTTCCTCCGGCATCTCTCCCTAGGAGTTTGCCTAGGATGTTTCTAAACAAGGGGCGTTGAGCAGGAGATTTCTCCTTTTCCTTCACCTGGGGAGGTAGTTGGTCTTTTAAGAAAAAAAAAACTCAGCATACTTTTTTTTTTTTTTTTTCAGAACAAGGGCCGTAATCCATGAGCTTCATCCACTCCTATAAGAAGGAAAAACCATTTATTAATGCCAGTATGAGAGACTCCAAGTGCCATTTGGGGAGCTTGAATTTCCCCCTTCTTTCTCCCTCCTTTTGTCCCATCTTCCACTCTCTCTCCTCACTTTAACCCAGAGCACACCCAGTGACCAGGCTTCAGCTGGGGGCTTCAGCTCACTAGGGGTAAAGACAGAGCAGACATAGACCAAGGTGCACAGGTAGAGTGTGGTGAGGGGTGGGTGGAGCATGTGGGTTCACTGGGGTCCAAGGTGATTCTCTGGGCTTGAGAAGATTTCCTAGAGAGCGGAGCAGTGCAACTGGGGCTTGAAGAATGGCCGTAATTAGACTGAAGAAGAGAGGGCAAGTTTGTTCCTAGTGCAGGGAACAGCACAGCTGAAGGCATAGAGGCTGTTGGAGGAAGGATAGGAAGCCTGGAGAGTTGGCAGGGCTGGCCAAGCCTTTTAAGGCTTGGTGCCAGCCCAGGGAAGCGCTGGGGGCCACAACAATGACAGCGGTGGCCATTTGCTGGGCTCTGCAGGTCCTAGGCACATGCAGTGTGCTGTACACACATTTTCTCATTTAATCCTTATAATACCTCCAATTACAGGTGGTGATACTGAGGCCCAGATGTGGGAATTGACCTGCGAAGGTCACACAGTCTTTCTCTAACCCAGATACTAGATGCCCCCTCTTGCCTTACTCAACCTGCTTCCCTTCCTTTTCCTTTTATTACCTGCCTTCCAAGTGCCCACCTGCCCCAGCCAGTGCCAGTAACTGGGGACCCCCTAGGAAGTTGTTACAGAGACAGCTAAGTGCCAACTGTAATTATCAACTCTCTTTTAATTGGGCACAAGTTCTCCTAGGATGAAGACTTCATTTCCCAGCCTTGCCTGCAGCTATGTATGGCCAGGTATCTTAATCCTAAGCAATGGGATATAAGCAAAGTGCCCTAAGGCAGTTTAATACAGGAAGGGGGTGAATGTCTTTTAAAAGATAGGTAGTATCTGTCATTTGCCTCCCCTTCCTTCTTGCTGCTTACGATGGGGACATCACAGCTGGGGTACCATTTTGGACCATGAGAAACAGGTAGGGTTTCTGACCATTCCAGTTTGGGGCCATCTAAATTTGGACTTCTGCACAAGAGAAATAAATGTCTATCTTTTTTAAGCCACTACTTTTTCAGGCCTTTGTTACACAGCCAAAACAAATCCCTTTACTTAGGCTCTATCCTGAGATGATGGACCTAGAGGGAGGCCAGGCAGTGTCCTGGACTGGGGTGGGGGCCAGGGTCTAGCTTGGTAACAAGGCCTCAAGCTGGGTGGGAGCTAGGACCCAGCAGGGTCTGGACATACCCAGGAAGGCTTCTTAGAGAATTGCAAAGCTTGGGGTGTGGTCATGATGTTTTTGGCTTGAGGCTGAGGGGGTGGATGGGTTTTCTGAGGGAGAGAGTAGGCAGGGAGGCCCTGGAGAGAACCCTGGGAACTTCATTAGGGGACGGGGCAGAAGGAGGAGCCAGAGGGGTGGAAGGTCAAAGCCTAGGGGTTTCTGAATGCCGGTGACAGTGGAGGTGGGTGGATGAGGGAGTAGCAGGAGAAGAGGAAGTGGAGGTGATGGGTGAAGAAGAAAAGAGAGAAGGTTCCCAGGGAGGCCAGGTCCAGGGAAGACACTTCCAAGACAGGAGGCCTGAGTGTTGGCTGTTGTAGGTTGAGGACAGGGGCAGGGCCAAAGATGCAGGAGCCAGAGAATCAAGAACCAGGGCTCGTCCTTTCTAATTTGGAAAAGCCCAGGGGCACTGGATCTGTTCTAGCAATAGATGCAGCTTGCTCCTCACTCCCTCATTCTTTCGCTCAGCACACATTCTCTATGCTCCTCCAAGATGGTGATGGGAATGCAGAGGCAGCTCTGACCCAGACCCTACCCTCAGAAAGAACCTGGGGGTGAGAGTAGGGGTGCAGACAAGGAAACAGACAGTTCATCCAGTAAACATTTATTGAGCACCTACTATGTGCCAGGCATCATGCTGAGCAATCCGTCCCTGCCCTGAGGGACCTCCTAGTCTGATGGCAGAGAATGTCATTAATGAAATAAACATATACCCTGGATCATTATAGCTGGGGAGGGGAGCTCAGAAGGACATAAAGAGGGCTAGGGCACAAGGAAGGCCTCCCTGGGGAGACTATAAGCTCATGCAATGGTCAGGAGCTGAGAGATAATGGGGACCAGGGGGTCTGTGACTCAGCTTAAGGGGTGGAGGTTTCTTAGCTGAGGCCCAATGGTCTCAGAAGGTATTAGCTCAGTGCAAAAGGGCTGTTATTGACTCTGTGACTCTGAACAAGCCCATTCTCTTCTCTGAGTTTCTGTTTCCTTATCTATAAAACAATGATAATACTACCAGCCCTCCCTAAGCCACCAAAGGTATTCAGCATGGAAAAGTTTGAGCAGAATTTTCATAAAGTACAAAAAAGTATAATAACCCAATAGAAGAGGCAAAAACAGGCATTTCACGTAAAAGGAAACACAGATAATAAAATAAAAACACAGAGAGAGATATTCGATCCTAGCTTGACAACGTCTCCTGGATGTTGAGTAGTCACATGGCCTGTTACCCTGAGCTCTCCTGCGCATGTGCACCTGGAGTCGTGCACAATGCTCAGAGCAGCACTATTTGCAAGAGCAAACACCTGGAAACACTCACATATCCGTCCATAAGAGCATGGATGAATACACAGTGCCATATTCACACAGTGGAATATTACATGCAGCCAGAATCCATTACATGCATGTATGACAATATGGATAAACCTAAGCAGTATAAGATTAAGTACAAAGAAATCTCAAAAAATTACACATAGGAAGATGCCCTTTTGTAACAACTAAAATGAAGATATATACTTTGAAGGAATACACAGATGCAATAAAATTATACAAAAAGGAAAGCAAAGGAATGCTAAACACAGGAGGCAATAGTTATTATCCTGGGTGGTAGGTACGACAAAAGGAGAATGGGTGGTAGGGAACCTATATAATGAGATGCAAGACATTGTCAAGGTCCTAGTTGTTTTGTTTTGTGGTGGGAACCAATTAAAGAAGTGGTGAGAATGTGTCATAAACAAAAGGTTATAAATAATCCAGTTCTGTCCACTTGAGGTCTACAGGAAAGGGGACAATCTCAAGTCATTTCTAATTGACTTGGAAATGGAGTCAGGAGTCAGATTCCCCTTAAGACAGTTCCTTCCCAGAGGTCATTGCTTCTTCTTTTTCTTTTTCTTTTTTTTATGTTTATTTTTGAGAGAGAGAGAGAGAGGGAGGGAGGCGCATGAGAGAGGGGAAAGGAGAGGGGGAGACAGATGATCAGTGACAGCAGAGAGCCCAATACAGGGCTTGAACCCATGAATGGTGAGATCATGGCCTGAGCCTAAGCCAGATGCTTAACCAACTGAGCAACCAGGTGGCCCCTGGAGGTCACTGCTTCTTGAGGTCCTGTCACTCCTTATCTTTCTCCCTTTTAAGTACCCAAGGTCCATTGGCCATGACTGTTACCATCACAAGTTTCCTATTTTGATTTCTTCTTCAAGGGTTTTATAGTCTTGATCTTGCTGGGGCACCATGACTCATGGGTAGATGGGTTAATGTTTTCATTCTCCTTCATAGGTGAGGGGCCTGAGGCCGAGAGGAAGACAGTGACCTGCTGAGGGTCATCTGCCACATTTGTGAGGGTGTCTGCATTGGGCCCAGCTCTAGACTCCCAGAAGAGTTTCCCTCTCCACCCTGGTGCCCAGTGTTCCCAGCCACCTCCTAGATGAGTCTTTGAAGGGCTAAACACACCCAGGCCACCCTGTATGTGGAAGATGGCTTTGTCTCATCGTGAATTGGAAGGTACCAAGGCTAGGAGGACTCATGAGATGCTGGAAGCAGCCTAGCTACTCTCTGATTGGGTGAGTGTGACATTGGGTAGAGGCCCAGCCTAGATCCTTAAACACCCTCGCTCCTCACCAAGGGAATTCTGATCCAAAGTCCCCAGTCAGCCCACCTCAAGGCCAAGCTGTAGGATGCTGAAGTGACCCGAGTCTCTGCACCTCTCCATCAGTTTGCCCATCTGTGAAATGGGAATAAAAACTTCTATTCTAGAAGTGATGTGAAGACAAAATATAACAGGATGTGAAAAAGTTTGGCAAAGTACAAATTTCAGATGGTAGGGACCATTGTTATTGGAGGAGAGCAGTGCCTGCCAGGATGAGGGCCCCCCCCACCACCATAACAAAACTTCCCCCAAAGAGTAGAAAAACATTCAAGAGAAGACAAGAATTTGACTTCAAATAGAGTTAGAGAAGTGCCCTTGGGGAAATCTAGACCCACTCCTCACTTTTCAGATGAGGCAGCTGAGGCCCTGAGAAGAGTAAGGATATATCCAAGGTCACACAGCAAGGCAAGAGTAGAGAGGCACTAGGCCAGACAGGATTCTCTTCCTTGCCATCAATTCCCCAGTGAAGGAGAGATGTCCTTTTGGGCAGAGCTGAGACAAGGTTGAGGTGAGAGCTTAAAGGAGGCTATCTCAACTCAGAGGAAGAGCTTTCTCCCTACAGAGATTTCCCACAACCCAGTCAATCCCTGAGTGTCTGCCATCCTGCCCAATGCCCATCCCTGCCTCTCTCATCTGGGCCAGGGCCTCCTGCTCCCAGGGCCTGCCAGCCTCATCAGACTCAGCCACAGTCCTCTTGGGCTGAGGGGAGCATGAGTCAGACCAGACTCTCCTCTGTTCCTGGGGCAGATGAGCCCAGGCCCAAGAAAGAGGAGACTGCTGGGGGCTCAAGGAGAGAGAACCTTCTTCTTTAGCAGGGGTCCGGGACTGGTGAAAACTGGAGGAGCATGGCATTTAAAGCTCCTTAAATATGAATTTGAGTCATACCTGGAGCTGCCATTTCTTGACTTTGACAGTGGTCAAAATTACATCTTCTTCATGACCCAGAGAGAAGAAATATTTTCTACCTCCAGGTGGTTCGAGGATTTAATAAACTGAATGAAATAATATTACCCATACATCCAAGGCACTCCATGAATTCCCATTTATTCATTCAAATGTTGAGGAGCTTCCTTGCATTTAAGCAGGACCCTGAGGATGAATGGGAAATAGCAGAAGCAGGCAGCGGTAGGGAAGGCCCAGTACCCAGTACAATGGGATACTTGCCAGACAGGGGCACAGGTGGAAGGGGAGCTCAAGGGTTGGATCAGCTTGAAGCAGGAGAGGCGGCCCACACCTTCTGTTAGGAGGGTGGAGGGCCACAGGTAGATGTGTTGGTTTGGAAGTGGCAACTCAAGGGCGTTTCCGTTGATGCTCCTTTTGCGTGTGAGGCCGAAGGGACTTTGGGAAGGGGCTAGGTTTGAAACGGCTGAAGGGATTAGGAAAGAACTGAAAAGAAGTAAAGGACATGAGTCTTCCAAACCCTCCCATTTTTGGTGAGGGAAACTGCTTTACCTGTCCTGGACTCCATGGAGTGGGAGAATCCGGCCGGTAGAGGGAGTAAGAGCCACGTATCACGGAGCTCAGGAGGAGGGGGTGGGGCATAGGGCGGAGCCTCGAGGAGAGGGGCCTCTGGGATGGCGGGGGCAGGTGGAGGGGCGTGCCTAGGGTGTGCAGCTGGGAGCATNAAGGGCGGATGGGGGAGTGGCCACAAAGGGCGGGGCACCTGGAGCGGCGTGGGAGGGTCAGAGCTGGACCGGCCGCAGAGGTAAGAGGGGCGGGGCGTTTGGGGGCACCGGAGGCTGGACGGGCTCCCTGAGAGAGGGATTCACCGAGAAGGGCAGGGTAGGGGGCGTGGCCTGGGCGGGGTGAAGGGGTGGGGCAGGGAGCGGCTGGCGCCCAGGTCTCCTGTGGCGCCTACTGCTCCCCCTGGCGGCGAGTCCCGCCCCCTTCCAGCTGGAAGAGTGTTCCTGGGTGTACCTGAATGTCGGTGTGTACCAGTTAATGAGTCGGAGGTTGCCATATTGGTGTTCCTTTGGGCAGAAGATGTTACCACACAAAAACGTCTTAACCGCAGTGGGTGCGCAGCCCCAGCTGTATGTCAGCGGAGCTGACCACACTGAAAGCTTTCGTGTGCCGGAGCGAGTCCTTGGCGGGGCAGCTCGGCCCGCTGGGTTCCAGAGGGGCTCCTCTAGAGGGTTACTTCGGTCTGCAAGTGCTCAAGCAGTCTTGTTTCTCCTTAGGCTCCTCCCCGATTCCCTCCCCCCCCCAACTCCCGATTCCCAGCCTCGCTCACTACCGGAGCCCACCCCCTCTTTTGGGCGCGAGGCCCCGCCTCCCGCCCCCTTTCCTCAGCCACAAAGTTTATTTGCAACAAAAGGGAGCGAGGAGCTAGCAGCCAAGAGGGAGGGAGCGGGAGCCGGAGCGGGAGCGCGAGGGGAGGCAGGCAGGCCGGCTGGCGGGCACGGAGCCGAGGAGCAGAGCACTGGGATCCTGCCCGGACCGGGCCAGGCCGCGATGCTTCGAATCGCACCGGCCGAAGAGGGGGCCGGTCCCGGGGGACGGCGCTGAGGCGGGAGGGACCGCGCTGGATGGAGCAGATGCCGTCGGCGGCCTCAGAAACTTGAGCCGCAGCAGATAAACCTCTGATTGGGTCTCTGCGCCCTCTCCCCGCAAAGCCCCCTCACACTGCTGCTGCAGAACCCAGGCCTTCGGACCCCGGCTGCTGCGCTCCTTTCGCGGCGAGGGCGTGGGGGGGGGGTTGGCCACGGCTCCCCGAGGCCAGCCCCCCCAGAGTGAGTGCTGCCACCATGGCGGACGGGGCGCCCCAGCTCCCGCTCTATC
>NW_027529630.1:2066494-2066754 GCF_008692635.1 Crocuta crocuta
GCTGCGTCCGTCCCGGGCCAGCCCTCCCGGCGCGTGTCCAAACTGGCGTCTGGGCCCCCGGCCGCCCCCGCGCAGCCGCGCCCGCTCCGCAGCCTCTCGCCGTCCGTGCGCCAGCTCTCCCGGCGCTTCGACGCGCCGCGCCTGGACGAAGACCATTCGGGGGCCCGAGACGGGGGCGTCTCCCCCGGGGCCGCGGAAGAAGCGGCGGAGGGTGCCGCGCGCGGGGCCTGGCCCAGCGTCACCGAGATGCGCAAGCTCTT
>NW_027529630.1:2066775-2102394 GCF_008692635.1 Crocuta crocuta
CGCAAGCTCTTCGGTGGCCCTGGCTCCAGGCGGCCGAGTGCCGACTCTGAGGCCTCGGGAACGCCCAGCCCCGACGGTGCCCTGTGGGAGCCTCCGGCGCGGGAGACCCGGCAGCCACCGACGCCACCTCCTCGGACGTGCTTCCCCCTGGCTGGCTTGCGTTCCGCGCGGCCGCTGCCGGGCCCGGGGACCGAGGGGAGGAGGCGGCGGCAGCAGCAGCAACAGCAGCAACAGGAGCGGGCGCAGCGTCCGGCGGATGGTTTACATTCTTGGCATAGCTTCTCCCAACCGCAGGCCGGGGCCCGGGCCTCCTGCTCCTGCTCCTCCTCCATCGCCTCCTCCTATCCTGTCAGCCGCAGCCGGGCTGCCAGCTCCAGCGAGGAGGAAGAGGAGGTCCCGCCGCCGCCGCCGCTCGCGGAGCAGAGTCCGGCCTACCACGGAGGCCACTCCTCGGGCAGTGAGGAGGACCAAGACGGTGAGGGTGGCCACCGCTGGGAAGGGAGGCCGGGACTCAGGCCTGGAAGCTCTCTCTTGGATAAGGACTGTAGGGCAGACAGTTATGGGTTAAATCTTGGCAGCATGGACTCAGCAGGCGGAGCCAGGAGTCCAGAGCCCCCCAAATCTCCAAGAGCCCATAGTGAAGAAGGACCCCGGGAGTGGGGTACTGGCTCGCCTCCCAGTGTACCAGGTCCTCAGGAGGGACTCCGGCCCATGTCTGACACTGTGGGAGGAGCTTTCCGCGTGGCCAAGGTGAGCTTTCCCGCATACCTAGCCAGCCCAGCAGGCTCCCGTGGTAGCAGCCGTTATTCCAGCACGGAGACCCTCAAGGATGAGGAACCATGGGCTAGTCGGGGTTCGGGGGCCTGGGGCATGTATCGTTCGCCTAGCTTTGGAACTGGAGAAGGGCTCATCCTAAGGCCCCAGCCTCGAACCCGCACCAAGGGAACTGTGGGCACCACGAGGGCATTGAGAGATGGAGGACTTGAGCTGGACAAGAGTCGGCAGCGGAAGTCCCTGTCGAATCCAGATATCGCCTCAGAGACCCTGACGCTGCTTAGTTTCCTTCGCTCAGACCTTTCAGAACTGAGGGTCCGAAAACCCAGTGGGCGCCCCAATGATCTTGGGAGCGGCTCCTTAGATGGCAGAGACTCACCAGCAGCAGGTGGCCCTGGCAGACAGCTTGGGCCCATGCCCGCCCCAGTCCCAACGTCACCTGGCACCCGTCCCACACTCAAAGACTTGACGGCCACTCTGCGGAGGGCAAAGTCTTTTACCTGCTCTGAGAAGCCTGCGGCCCGCCGCCTATCCCGCACCAGTGCCCTGAAGCCCAGCTCCTCTGAGCTCCTGCTGGCAGGCCCAGGTGTCGAGGAGGACCCACTGCCCTTGGTTGTCCAGGATCAGTATGTGCAAGAGGCCCGTCAGGTTTTTGAGAAGATCCAGCGAATGGGTGCCCAGCAGGATGATGGAAGTGATATCCCCCCTGGAAGCCATGACTGGGTAGGAGACATGACCCAAGGGCAGCGGTCCCAGGAGGAGCTCTCTGGCCCTGAGTCTAGCCTGACAGATGAGGGCATTGGGGCCGATCCAGAGCCTCCTGTTTCAGCTTTTTGCAGCCTGGGTACCACAGGGGTGTGGCGACCCCTTTCGTCATCCTCAGCCCAGACCAACCACCATGGCCCTGGGGCTGAAGATAGTCTGGGAGGGTGGGCCTTGGTGTCCCCTGAGACTCCTCCCACACCAGGTGCCCTCCGCCGGAGACGCAAAATCCCACCTTCAGGCCCTGGTGGGACTGAACTGAGCAATGGGGAGGCAGGTGAGGCCTACAGGTCTCTGAGTGACCCAATTCCACAGCGCCACCGGGCTGCCACCTCCGAGGAGCCCTCTGGGTTCTCCGTGGATAGCAACCTTTTGGGCTCACTGAGCCCCAAGACAGGACTTCCAGCGACCCCAGCTGTGGACGAGGGCTTGACCAGTGGCCACAGTGACTGGTCTGTGGGCAGTGAAGAGAGCAAGGGTTACCAGGAAGTAATTCAGAGTATTATTCAGGGGCCTGGTGCCTTGGGGTGCATGGCAGATGACAGGGTTGCTGGCAAAGTCCCCAAGAAGAAATCTCTGAGTGACCCCAGCCGCCGTGGGGAGCTGGCTGGGCCTGGATTTGAGGGCCCTGGAGGGGAGCCCATCCGAGAAGTTGAATCCATGCTGCCTCCATCTAGCAGTGAGCCAATTCTTGCAGAGCGGCAGGCAGCACCAGAAGAGTCCAGTTCTGCCAGATGCCGGGCACAGTCTGAGAGGGCCCTACTCAAGACTCCACCTGCCTCCTCCACCGCCCATCGTGACTTCCATCTTGACCCTAAACTGGCTGATGTTCTGTCCCCACGGCTCATCCGTCGTGGTTCAAAGAAGCGCCCAGCCCGGAGCAGTCATCAGGAACTACCAAGAGAGGAAGGCAATGAGGACCAGACTAGCAGCCTGTCTCGGGCCCGACTCTCCTCCAAACACGTTCGCCACGCGAGTGTGCCCGCCACCTTCACACCTATTGTGGTGCCTGAGCCACTGACTTCCGTTGGGCCCCCTGTGGCTGTGCCGGAGCCCATGGGCTTCCCTGCCAGAGCACACTCCACACTGCAGGCACCATCACTCGAGGATGTCACTAAGCAATATATGCTGGCCCTCCACCCTGGTGAGGTTCCTGCCCCAGTACCCGTGGATACTTGCCTGACCCCTGTTGCACCGCTCTCTGCTGAGGCCAAGCCCCCTGAGGCAGCCAGGGCTCCGGATGAGCCTGTCCCAGCCAGCAAGTGTTGTAGCAAGCCACAGGTGGTGAGTCCTTTGTGGGGGGCTTTTGGGGTGGGGCCAAAGAAGGTCTGTAGGCACTGACTTACACGGGAGCCTTTTGAGTGTTCTCTTTGGGTAGGTTCCCGGGTCTGAGAGTGCTTCTGTGGTCCTGGAAGTGCCCAGGTAGTTTTAAGAATGTTAATGACACAGGGCTCCTGTCGACTCAGGCCCCAAAGGCTTCTGCTGGTGCTAATGTCAAAAGTTCTTGTCTGCTTCAAGGTATTCTGGGTGACAGTTACAAAGGGTTCAATCTAGTCCTTTAGCTGTTGCTCAGGGACTGGTTTTAGAGATTCCTATCTGATTCTTTTTTATAAATACCCAAGGAGGTGTGAGGGTCTTTCCTGAGTCTTGCTGTGCTATCTGCCAGCCCCCTTGTAGGATGTTAGGGTTTGGGGCCCACAGCTGACATAGGTTTGTACTTTCTCATGTGGTTTTCCTGTGGCAGATCAAAACGTGGGTTTGTCCCTGGGCCTGGGAGAATTGAAGAGGTACGGACATTACTTTATGGAGGAACAAAGAAGATTCCATAAAGTACATTGGTGGCTCTGGCCTTTCTCTGGGACTCAACCTCTC
Organism: Crocuta crocuta; assembly: GCF_008692635.1. Classification (NCBI taxonomy): domain Eukaryota; kingdom Metazoa; phylum Chordata; class Mammalia; order Carnivora; family Hyaenidae; genus Crocuta; species Crocuta crocuta. The sequence goes on from NW_027529630.1 coordinate 2,070,184, forward strand.
CATCTGTAAAATCAGGGATTGTGGACAAGGGGCTACTTGTCTTCATCTAGCTGGTGCTGCACAAATTTGAGAGTTCATAGGTTGGAGTTGAGGCACTCTTGGTGCCTGATGTCTGCCAGAGCCTTTTCTGATTAGAGCGGGGACTTGTAGGGGAGGACAGGAACAGAGGAAAGACTGCCGAAGCTCAGCAGAGAGGGGCCTTGAAAGAGTTCGGGAGTGGTTTCAGCCCCCACAGGCAGGGCTGCCTCTCTGGGTCAGGGTGGGGGCATTGGTCCCCCATCCTGCCAGCTCTCATCTCTCCCACCCCACCCCCTTCCTGGTGACTCTGAAATGCTTCCCCCTTCCTCTGCCAGAGCCCAGGCCCTGGGGACTCAATCTTTCTGAGGCCTCTACTTCTGCCTTCAGATGTCTCTGGAGTTTTGGCTGTGGGTTCAGATAGTTCTAGGCATCATGATGTCCTGGCATCTGACTTGGAAGCTAGATTCTAGGTGTTGGGTTCTGGGCCTAGGGTAGGGATGGCTCAGGGTTCTTTCGACCATGGCCTGCACTCCCACTGTGTTGTGGGCCTGTGTGAAGAGCCTGGAAACCCTAAGCCCTGGACTAATTTGGTCACTCCCAGTTCCCAGTACTCTCACGGCCCCTCTGAACTCTTTGTTTCTCTTTCCTTGTCTCTGTTTCCCCCTGGTCCTGGTTCTGGTGTCTCTCACGGAGACCACAGAGAGAGCCAGCAGGCAGGGAGTGGGGAGAGGGGAGCCTGGTAGGACTGCTCTGATGCCCCTAATTCCAGAACCAGTTATCTTTGGAACATAGAGGTGGGGGAGGGCATGAGTAAGGGCAGCTCCTGCCCGAGGCCCCTTCCCCAGCTGCCTTTCCCATATAATTATCTCCTCTGGGAGCCTTGAAGGCTAAATTAGGGAAGAAGGCAGGAATGAACCGAGGGACTCAGGGAAACTGTTGGGGGTGGGGGTGCTCCTAAGAAGAAGCATTAAGACTCAGAGAGGAGGTGGGAGTTTTTGCAGAATTGGTGGCTTTTGGTCTGCCTTCCTTCATATTGTTTGCTTGTCCCACTGGACTTCAGCGAGAAGCTTAGCCCCCTCCACCACCATGTCTGCCCATGACACAGGCTTCTCCCTGTCCTCAATAGAGCCCCTCTCAGGCCTCCAAACCTTAGCCTACTCCAGTCCTCTCACCTTTCTAGACCCAGCTTGATGTCCCCTCTTGCCTAGTAGAGGAGAGAATGAGTGAGTCTGTCTTTGGAAGAGCAGAGTTTGAGCCTAGGTTCCAGATCTCGTGTGACAGGATTAGTCACATCCCTGTTCTATACCTCACTTTCCCCTTCTGTAAAATGGGGGGTAATGGTTTCTGCTTGGCATGCTCTTATACGGTGAGTGGGTGGTGTGGTCACTTCCTTCCTGGGGGCAGCAGAGAGGGGGAAAAAACAGGCTCCACTGCCCCTACCTCTTCTCAGTGACTAGCTCAGGCTCCTCCTCCCTGCCCCCTACTGGTTTTTGAGCACAGGGCTAGGCACTCTGAGCCTCAGTATAACCTGGTAGACTTGAATTGGCTCAAAAGAGATTCACCATCCCCTAATTCCCCAACCCCCTCATAAAGCCTGGAGGTTCTCCTATCTGCTAGCCTCGATCCCCACTGCTGTCCCCTTCCTTCTGCCTCCAGGAAGATGGGGAACAGCTGTTCACCCCCTCCTACTGGCCTCCATGGAGGAGACAATGTCCCCTTGTTTCGGGCCTGGGGCTCCAGTCACGCTCCCTGAGCTGTGGGTGGGGATGGCTCCAGAATAAGAAGGGAAGAGAATAGGCTTTCACATTTTGCTGATGAGGCAGAAACCAGGCTGAACCCAGCAAGGGGCTGACAGGAGAGGCCCTGGGGGGGGCAGAGGCAGCCCCTGACCCAACCTAGGCTTTGAGGAGTCCTCAAATTCAGGTGTCCCCTAGCCCAGAGTCTGTATTTGCCCTCTGCATGGTGTATCCCTGCTGGGAGCAGGGCAGGCCTGGATCAGCCTCTGACTTGCTCTGACACCTGGACAATCATCTTGGGCCTCGATTTTCCCATCTGTACAGTGGGATGTTAGACTATGTGGTCTTTGAAGCTCTGTAGCGGGGACAGCCAGCAGAGGGGTCAAGGGAAACAGGAAGTGTTGGAGTGTTGCTGAAAGAGAAAGGCAGCTCTGTGCAACAGCTGTGAGAGCCGAGGAGTGCAGGGAATGAGGAATAACTCATGGTCATTTTGTTCTCTGAACACCTGCTTGCGTATCTGCTGGGAGCAGGCAGAGCTGTTGGCAGGCAGAGCTGTTGGAGCCTCCGTGCCCTGCCCCTGCCACACCCCTTGTCATTTCCACTCAGACCCACAATGGCCTGGATGATCAGACTCTTCACTCCAGCACTTCCCCTGGCCTTCAAGTACTGACTCTTGTAGCCCATCCATCTGCCCTCAGGTACTGACACCTTGACACATTTGACAGGTGTGACAACTATAGCCCAGAAACAGGAAATGACTTGTGTCTCAGAATCCTAGATGGATTGACTCACAGAATTTTAGCGTACTGGAATAGCAGTAACAGTGGCTAACATTTATTAAGTACTTACTATATGCCAGATACTTGGAATGTTTCATTCTTCAGATGTGGAAGCTATGAGAATCTTCCAGTGCTGGATTCTTTGAATTGCAGACTGTTAGATTCCCACCGAGTCCTAGAATGTCTGTGACTTAGAGGTGAAGGAGCCAAAGGGACCCCTGTTTTTTGGTGGGACTGGCCTGCCATCTGAGTAAGGGGCATACAGTTAGGGGGTACCTGAGGGGTGTCACCTGCATACCCCTAATAGCCCGAACACCTACCTAGTGGTTATTTAATTCACTGGGACCTGGAGGTGGAGTGGAAAGAACTTTGAGACTCAGAAAGGAGAACGCTGGGTCTAAGGTCACACAGCAAGGCAAGGCGCAGCTGGGCCCAAGAACCAAACCCCTGCCCCAGCAGACATGCTTCGCTCCCCCCCTCCTTGCCCCCAGCTTGCCCGGCTGCAGCTCTTCATCTCCTTCCTTCTCTCTGTGTCCCCTTGGCAGGGAACCCAGGAAGGTGGGGGTTCTCTCTTTTTCCTCCTTGGCTCTTTGCTGTGATTTTTCCATGGAAACTGGTTCTGGGAGGGGAGGCAATTAGGACATTTGGAGTTCTGAGTGATACCAAATATCTATAATTAAATGTCTTGTCACCCAGAGGAGGGTGGGATGGGGAGGACAGGCAGAGGGCGGTCCCTTTCTTCTGTTTATTCCTTGCCCCCCCACCCAGCCCCCGCCGACTCCTTCCTAATGGCCCTGGACTGTTGGAGGGAGTACAGTCCAGGAATGGGTCCCCCACCAAGCATGGAAGAGCTGGGGGATGGACCAGGGTTGAGTCTGACATTTTTCAGCCCCACATTTCCGGGTTTGTGAGGCTCTGTCCCCAGCACCCTCCCAGTGTAGGGACTTGCCCCTCCTGCTTCGTTCCTTTCCATCTGTGATCTCAGGCTACACATGCTGCCCTGCAGTGGGGTGGAGGCACCCCCAGGCCCGGGGAACCAGACACTCAGACAGTTCAGAATCTAGAAGCAGACTTAAGGGGCTGAAGGATGCTGAAGAACTGGCCTGGGGGCTGGCAGGGGAGACTTCTTAAAGGAGGCTTTGCCTGGAGCCTGGTCTTAAAAACTGGAAGAATCTGTGTAGCCAGAGAAGAGAGGGAGGGGTTCTAGGAGGAGGGCACAGTGATGAGCAAAGGCTAGGAGGTAGGAAAGACATGACAGTCTGTATGTGGTGGGAGTCTCTATCGGGGACTTGGGTGACCCTTGATAGAGCAATGCATTCATCCATTTAACAAATACTTACTGAGCTCCTAGACATACCAGGCACCTTCAGAGGCCCTAGAGATACAGTAGCAAACAAAACAAAGGCCTGGCCTCGTGGAGCTTCCAGACTAGTGAAGACAGCTGTGTGTAAACGGATACATTATGTGTCAGAAAGAGGTAGGGGCTGGGGAGCAAAAGAAAGCAGGTTAAGGGAGCAGAGAATGACAGGAAGAGGGTACTATTTTTTTTAAAAAAATGTTTTAATGTTTATTTTTGAGAGAGAGACAGAGTGCTAGCAGGGAAGGCATAGAAGGGAGACACAGAATCCGAAGCAGGCTCCAGGCTCTGAGCTGTCAGCATAGAGCCCGACATGGGGCTTGAACTCACGAAACATGAGATCATGCCCTGAGCTGAAGTCAGACGCCCAACAAACTGAGCCACCCAGACTCCCCAAGAGGGTACTATTTTAGATCAAGGAGTCTGGGAAAGCCTCTCTCAGGAAATGTGATTTGAGTAGAGACCTGGACGAAGTGAGAGAGCAAACTAGCTAGCCGTCTCGGGGAAAGAACATTCTGGGCAGAGAAGAATAGCAAATGCAGAAGCCCTGAGGTAGAAGCGTGTTTGAGAAATTATCCAGAGGACTGTGCGGATGGAGCAAAGTAGGAGATGAGGTCAGAGAGGTCAGGCATGGAAGTGGATCAGGGTTGAGGTAGATCTCATAGGCCAGTAGGAGGGCTTCAGCATTTACTTGAAGTGAGACTGGACAGGCACCCTGGGAAGGTTGTGAGTAGAGCAGTGACCTGATCTGACTTAGGCTTTCACAGGTCTGCTCTGGCTGCTCTGTTGGGGTAGATTGCAGGGGCCCACGGTGGAAGCAGGGAGGCCAGTAAGGAGACCAGTGGACTATTTGGGTAAGAGCTGATGGTGGCTTAGGCTGGGACAGAGGTGGTGGAGTAATGGGTTTCTGCAGCAGCCCAAAGAGTTTTGTGAGGGACTGGATCCCAGCTTTCAAAGTGAACACAGAGCTACTGTGGCTCCCATTGCTGGGCAGTGTGTGAGGGGTCGATTAGGGTGGGGAGGGGAAGTTGATAAAGCCCCCAGGGTGTACTGGGGCTGAAGGCTGCACTGACTGCCCAGACTGCCCCCTGCAGACCTACATTGGCTTGGCTCAAAAAGTAGGAGAGTAGAACCACCACAGGCCCCTTGTGAGGATAGCCACAGTGCCAGGTCCCACTCGTGTCTCCTCTACAGCCACCATGACACCCATCCAGCTCCAGCTTGCATTTTCCTGAGACGGGGAGCTCATGCCACCCCCTCTGGTCCTCCAGCTAGGTGAGCATTGCCATGGTCCCAATATATGGATGAAGAAGCAGGCCCAGAGTGGACAGGGGTTTGCCTAAATGCCCTATGGCTCGAGTATGGGATTTGGCCCCAGGTGTCCTGACTCCCAGGCCCCACAGAGTTCCCACTGAGCAGAGTTGGCTGGAATGGCCATGTTAGGGTGGGGGAAGGGGGGAAGCCCACGTTTCCCAGAAAGGCTTGAAGCCCTGGCGTACTTATTGGGAAATGTGCCCAGGCAGCCTGGCGCCTTGCTGGCAGGCCCTAAAACAGGGGCTCTGGGTCTCCTGGGAAGCAGGAGCCTATTGGAGCCAATGTCCCCACCATGGGAGTTGATCCTCTCCCCCTACTTCCACCCTAAGCCTCTGGGGCATTCCAGGGGTGGACTGAGGCAGAGGAAAAAGTGGACCTCGGATGGGGAAGAGCTCCCTCACCTCATATGCCGGGAACTCCACGTTGGGGATTGGGGCCCCTGGTGCTGTTGGACCAGAGGACTTGTCAGGTTCCTTCACACCCTGAGAGGTCCAGGTGTTTCCCAGGAGGTGGTATGTGGAGGGTAAGGAGCACTGCCCAGATCCTTTTGTCCCCCAGGCTGGCTTTGGGACCCAGGGCAAGCATTTACAGACTCCTCTGTGTTGCCTCCTCACTCCACCAAGGATTATTGTTGAGATTAAATGAAATCATGCCAAGAGGGCTTGGCACATAGTAAGTGCTCAAGAAGTGTTAGTTCCTTCCCTCATGACTAAGAGGCCCAGATGTTAGGATTCTAAGATTCTAATAGACATTGAGTCTGGGATGCTCAGCCTCTCTTTCCAGCTGTGAAGCAGAGGACAGAGCTCTGGACAGGAGAGCAGGTAGGGTCCTGACTGGTTAGGTCGGTGGCCCAGGAGCCTGGGCCTTTGGAGGGGGGAGGTGGGCAGAGGGAGAAGTGCTGGGCATTTGGGTGGAGTCCAGCACCCACTGTCCTTGCTCCTCTCTCCAGCTCCCCCTCTTCTTTTGTTACCCAGACCCAAACTGGGGGCTTTAATAGCCAGAGCCCCCTCTGCTCAGAGCCCCAGACACATTTGAACCTGCCTCTGAAGCAGGGTTCACAGCCCTTCCAAGCCAGGGGGTCTGAGGATCTGTGTGCCTGGTGGGCTTTGGGGTCAGGCTTGATAAGGGTTGACATGTCAGAGCTGACTCTAACTCACTCACTACATGAGAACTAACAAGTCATTGCATCTCAGCTCTGAGCCTCCATTTCCTGCCCTGTCAGCCCAGGACCCTAGGTTTAGAAGCTCTCAGAACTGTGGCCACTTTAAGAGCATGTGCTTTTGAGATTGCCAGTTCAGAGTGTAGAATCTTGTGGTTTCAAGATGAAGGATTCTGTGTTTTGTTTTGTTTTTTTTTCCAGGAGTCCATACCTCTTAGCTTGATTTTGTTTGTACATTTGAGATGGTTACTTCTTGGTTCTGAGATTCTGGGGCCAAGGAGAGGCGGGGCAGGTCCTGGGCCAGTAGGGGGACTGTGTTGGAGGGGGCCAGGCTGAGGGAGCAAGCACCAGGTTGGTGTCTGTTTCCTGTTTATTGGTTCCCAGGGGGTGAGCAGGCCCTGCCTCAGAGCAGCATGGAGCAGGAGGGAGGGAGGCAGGGCGTGGGGGGGGGGGGTTTTGGCTGCCAGCCAGCCTCACAGTCTGGCCTCCTGGGACTGCTGAGACCCCTCCCCCTGAGCCCCCTTGAACAAACATCCAGTCCTTTCCCAGGACAGGGCACTGGAGGTCAAGGAGCAGATGTGGAAGGGAAGGGGTGGTAGGACTGGACCCCTTCCCCCCCCCTCAAAAATCCTACTGACTCCATCTTTCTTGGCTGCGTGTGTCACTGAAGCCTCACTCCTGGTTCCTCACTGTCCCTCTGTGTCTCCCTGTCTTCCTGCTGTGGGACATGGTGGTGACATGTCCAGCTTCTTGGCAGGCTAGGAGGCAGGAAGAGGAAGAAAAGGGACAAGGCCCTCAATGCCAGGAGGTCTGCCTGGAAGGATCTTTAGAAACTAGTGGTGTCTTCTAACCATCCCTTACCCTAGCATTATTCAGAGGCGAGGGGAAACTGAGGCCCAGCAAGGGAAGGGGTCTTGCCCAAGGCTGAGCCATAGTGGACCAGGGCCAGCAATCTGCCCTGTGCACCTCACTGCTGTCCCAGCCCCACACTTGGATTGCTGGGTATAAGGGGGTATTCTTCAAGGGGAGGGTAGCATGGCTCACTTGGCATTTTAGGAAGTTAGACTGAACAAGGAAGAAAAAAGAAGCCTCAATATGTCTGCAGAGAGGTCTCTGACCAGAGCACAAAGGGAGAGGCTGTGTGTGCAAGAGCCAGGTTGAAGGCCTTCAGTGCCAAGTTAAATGACCTGAGTGAGCTTTGTCCTGTGGGCAGCAGGGAGCCATGGAAGCTTAGGAGCTGAGGAGGAGCAATGCCAGATGGACACATTAAAAAACATCCCCTGGTTATGGACTGGAGAAAGCAGGTGGTGAGAAGCCCAAGCTAAGGAGTACAGGTGATGTAGGGCTGGAGAGAAAAGGATGACTAGGGAAATAATTTGGAGGTAAAATCTGGCAATTTAAATTTAGGCTCAGGGCACCAGAGTGGCTCAGTTAAGTGTCTGACTTCGGCTCAGGTCATGATCTTATGGTTCATGAGTTCAAGCCCTGGGTCAGGCTCTGTGCCAACAGCTCAGGGCCTGGATGGAGCCTTCTTCGGATTCTGTGTCTCCCTCTCTCTCTGCCCCTCCCCCACTCGTNTGTGGCAATGGAACAGAATGCAGGGTCATCTGAGTCATCCCCCTGCCTCAGGGCAGACCATTCCTCTGCATTTCTAGAAGGGTAAGGGGGCTCTGAGCCAGCTCAGGTCTCTGCCTCTGTGCCCCATAGGCTTCCTGTCTAACTTACCTCCTGCTGCAGCAGAAGTGCCTGCTTCTCAATGGGGTCACCAGAGAACAGCAGAGCTTCAGGCTACACCCCCAATCCCACTCCTTCTGGGAGTGGTCTGGGTAGGGAGCATGGGGGGACAGGGGTAAGGGGCAGGCCTGTGCTGCCTTGCTAGCTATGACCCAAGACTAGTCACTCAGCCTCAGCCTCCCCATCTGTGAAGTAGGAACTTAGATGTGGTAGAGTCCAGGAAAGCTCCGGACTGTGCAGGCTCTCAGAGATGGGAGTAGAGTGACTGGTATGTGGACAGGCAGGCCATCTTGCTGGCAGTGCTCACAGTGGGGCCTATAGTCAGAAACAAGGTATCCTTGTGATATTTGTACCAGACTCCAAGACAAGTACTGTTCTGTGGCCCTGCAGTCCTGGAGGCCTTCGTGGAGGAGAGTAGGGCAGGCTGTAGGGAGAGGAGTAACTCAGATTTGGGGCCTGATCTGAGCCTCAGTTTCCTCACCAGATGCCTAAGTACCCTTTTAGCTCCTTGCTGTGCCTGGGTCCTCTTTTCCCCTCCTTCTGGACCAGAGCTTTCAGGCTTCTCCCCAAGGCCAGCGGGGGCGTTGCCTGGGGCGGGTGAGGAATTTCCGAGGGAACAGCTAAATTCAGCCCGCACTAAAAATAGTCCTGGGCCTGGCCCCAAGGCTAGAGGAGGAGATGAAGGGAGGGAGAGGAGGAGGGCGGGGCAAGCTCTTATCCTGCCTGCCCCACCTCTTCACCTGGACCCAGGGCCTGGGCTGGGGAGGGCCTCCTCCCTTGTCCACTTCTTGCACCAGGCCTTTCCCATACTGGGGCTCTGGGCTTTCTTCTGTCCTCCCTTCTCTATTCTTCCCCTGCCCTCCTACCCCAGCCTCGCCCCTTCTGGCTGTGTCTTTTCTCTATATCTCCCTGCCTCTGACAGAGCCAGACAGAGGCCCCTGGCTAGGACCAGGCCTTCAGAAGAGGGCCTTGTATAGGGAGGTGTCCTCTTGGCATCTCAGCCTAAGTGTCAGGAAGCATCCCCCACTCCACTCACAGATATTGCAACCCCTTTCTTCTGAGGTGGGGGAGGGGGAGGACAAAAGGCCTCAAAGGTTCTGGGGCGTAGAGATGGGGGTGGAGCCCCTGGTTCATCCTGTAATCCCAGTGCATGGTTCTGGTCAGGTGGCTCCACCCTTGCCAAGCTCTCAGGAGTTCCTGGCACATGGGGCATCAAAACACATTTATTAAATAAATAATGTGGGGAGAGCAGGGAAGGCAGGAGGAGGAGAGCTGGGCCCTGCCCTTGGGGAGTTCCCAGGCTACTCTGAGCTCTTGGCACCACCTAGATCCAGCCCTGTTTGGGCTCTGGCCCAGGAATCACAGGCCTGAGCATCCAGGCAGGTGAGAGCTGGCAGATGGGCAAAGGGTTCTGTCCCAAGCCAGNCCCAGTGAAGGTGAGGATCCTAGCTGAGGTCACAGAGCTCAGAAGGAGAGATGTGGTGGTACTGGAGCCTAGCCTGGCCTTACTCCAATGCTGCAGGAGTGAATTTTGTCTAATTTAGCAGGGAGATTAAGGAGGAAGTGGATGGAAAGTCTTAGGAGGTCTGGCCCACAGTATTTGACTGAATATGGCACGACTCAGGGGTGAGGAGTCACAAGTAGCGGTAACAAAGCTTGTCAAGCTCTTCTTGTGTGCCTGGCACTGGGCGCTGGTCTGAGCACTTTCCATGCATTCACTCATTCAATCTTACAACCATCTGTCAGGAGGTGCTATCCTCCCTGTTTCTAGATGAGCCCAAGGCAAAACATGATAAAATAGTTTGCGTGGGTTAGAGAAGCTAACTAAGTGCGGAATTGGAGTTGAAACCCAGACAGTCAGGTTCCAGGATCTATGAATGTCACCCAGGCTCCTGGCTGGCAGGATTGCCTGGGTGGGCAGTGGTGCCATCACCAAGGTGGCTATGTGTGAGGAGAGAGTGGATTCCGCTTTGGATGTAGGAAACTGACTGGATTTGCAGCACAGAGTCCTAGCCCCAGGAACTAGCACATGGTTGCTCAGTAGATACTAACTGAATGGCTCACTTGCATGTGAGGGGCCCTTGGTGCAAGAGGAGGGATGGGCAGGCAGAGGGAATGAGTATTTCCTCCCACCACTGGCCCAGGGACCTTTCTCTTGGTGCTAGAGTGCAGCTGAGGTGGGTGCTGGGCTCCCTGCTTGTAGAGAAAGCTCCGGGCTGGAAGGGCGCTGAGATGAGCCACAGGCAGGGGAAGGAGGGGTGGGTAGGGGCAGGCCATGCAGTGCTGGCGCGGTCCCGCCTGCAGTATCTGGAAAGCAGATCTCTTGGGCCATGGCCGGCGTGACTCAAATGAAGACAAAAAAACCTTCCATATTTGGACAAAGAGCCCAGAGAGGCCCAGACCTGCAGCCAGTCCAGGCCGCCTCCCCCCCACCCCTGTCTCCCTCTGGGCCCCTAGCCCTGAGCCCTGTCCTGTGAGTTTAACTCTTGGGCCTCAGGCAGCACTGTGACCTCCTCCCCTGAGTCACAGGGCCACCTTCCATGTGGCCAAGCCTGGGCCATGGGTGCTAGAGAAGAAACACCCCAGCAATGGACCTTGAGCTTGGGTCCTGAGCAGAGGGGAGTCCTGGCAGAGCCTGCAGGTTAGAAGGGGGTTACACACCCAAACAATTCACATGCCATGGGGTGAGTTGACTGTAGACCCGCACCTATCCCAGTATTGGCAAAGCCGAGGTACACAACATGTAGCCGTATGTACACACACACACCACACACACACACACATTTCAATTCCTAGCAGACTTCTGTATTCACAAAGACATTTGTGCAAATATCAGAAGTGAGGACCCAGCCTGAGAACCTCTCATACCTTCCCCGGAGCAAGCTTTGATGAGCAGAGTTGGAATAGATAGGGACGCCCAGATGTCAGGTTAACAAGTAAGGTAAATAGTCATTATCCTTCTGGGGAGATGCAGACAGAGCAATTCACCTCTGCACCAAAACCCCTGAGCACCCACCGTGTGAGCTGGGTTGTGCAGTGGATGCTAGAACCAGGTGAATGGGGAGAGGGCTTCAACCCACTTTCTGCCTGGAGTGGGACCTCATTCCCACGGGGAGGACCCACATGCTCACTGTCACTGGTGGAATAACTGTGCTGACTACACAGCTGCTCCAGCTTTTATAAATGGCCCTGGGTAAATAACTCTGGAATCAGCCTGGGTAATGGGTTTGGAGAGCCCAGGGTAACCTTTAAAATTCAGTCCCATTGTCGCCCACTGGTACCTATATGGGTACCTATATGCTAACCCTTTAGCATGTGGGCTATATTTAGGACACACAGAAAGAGGTTCCTACCCTAGGAAGATTGGGACCCTTATCTGAGAACTGAGGATGAGAAGGAGGCCAAGGTGGGTGAGGGTGAGGGAGGCTAACGTGGCTGGAGCCTTGAAAACCAGCAGGACTGACTGGCAGAAACGGGGTCAGGCCTTTGAGTCAGAGAGAACCAAGAAGGTAGAGGCCTGTGATGGAAAAGCCCTGGTGTGTCTAGGGTGCTGTGGAAGCTCCTGATTTTCTGGAGAAGTCGGGTGGGTCCTGGAAGACTTGAAAGTCTGGAGTTCACCTCAGGGCAGTATTTCCAAACTCTTAAGAACAGTGGAAACTTTTCTTCTATAAGTTAGAATGTTAGCTTGGAATCTTGTTGATTTAAGTGAAGGTGGGAGCATGTCTGCCCTCTTGATCATGTCTCCCTCCATGGGCTCCTTTCATGGGGCCCCCTAGGACACAGGCAGAGTCTGCCTCTGTTCGGGGCAGACGGGCCCCAGTAGAGGGGTTGAGAGCAGGACAAGCCTCTTCCTTTGGGGAGCCTTCTCCGCAGGCTCCCGAGTTCAGCCCATCCAAGCTCCCCAGAGAGGGAACAAACCCTGTTGAGACCATGTCTCCAGAAGGAGCCAGGATGATGCAGCACCCACGCTGGGCTCCTATGAGAGGGCAGTGTCCCCAGCAGGGGCCTGTAGAGCTGGGCTGGGCCCTACTTGATTGGTGGAAGACACTGATTGTTGACTGCTGCTGCCTGGGAAGGTACAGGCCCTTTGAGGGAGGTAGGAGCTAGCAGCTTAGCCATGCTCCTGGCGTGGGCATGCTGTCTGGCCCAGCTGCATCACTGACTGGGGACAGGTGGAGCAGCTGGCTTCTCTAAGATGAGGTAATTTAGGTTAGAATCAGAAAGACTCCCACCCAGCCCCAAGAGCTCAGAGTGTGAAGAGACACTGGCAGGCGTGTGACCAGACACTGGCAGGAGAAAGCCTGAGCTCTGAGCCTGGCACATCCAAGGCCCTTCAGGAACCAGGCTTGGCCCACCTCGGGCACTAGCCTACTTGGCCTGCTACACAGCCTAGACCACTTCTTTGGCTGTCAAGAACATTGGGTGAGTCAGAAATTGCCAAGCATAAAGACAAGATGATACACCTTGCACAGACCAGCATCTGCCAAGGCCTGGTGTGTGAGAGAGTGTGATGGGTTGGAGGAATTACTATGGCCAGAGCATCATGCAACCAGAGTGTGATACAGGTGGGGAAAATTTGACTTGATACACTGATGGGTCAGCAAGGGCCAGTTCATCCAGAGTGTTGAGGGTCAACCTGAATGCTCACACTTGATCCTACATCTAGCTGTGTTGGTGTAAATGGTTAAAACAGATTGGAGCCAGATGGCTTAGGTTCAAATCCTGCTCTTCCTCTTAGCTGTATGACTGTGAGCAAGTACTTAATCCCTCTGTGGCTCAGTTTATGCACCTGTAAAATGGGAGTGATGATGATGATGATGACACTTATTATAGGGTTTTTTTTGAAAATTAAGTGTGATAATGACTGAGCTGGACCACTGACCACAGGGGATCAGTGGGAAATCATAAAGGTGGAAAGGGAGGGAGGGTAGTGGCCTGGCCTGCCCTGGCTGAGGAAGGATGGGAAGAAGTGGATAGGGGTCACCAAGAATAGCCTAGAGAGTCATCTGTTGGGGAGAGGGACCTGCTGCGTTCCCTTGGAGAGGCTCAAAACATCCCCCCCACCCCCACCCCGCCTCCAGGTAGCTGCCATAGGAAAAGAGCTAAGGAGCTTTGTGGAGGTTGGGGGGGGAGGTCTGTGGGCATGGGAATCTGCTGGATTCTCACTGGCAGAAATATCCACTCTGCTATAAAGTTGCCTACAATGACCTCACTTTACAGTCAGTATCTATGGTCCAGAGAGAGAGGCAGGATTGCCAGTTCTAGCCCCAGGTCCTTCATCTAGTCTGGGGCCTCATTTCCAAGCCTTGGCTGGGTGGAAATCTAGCCCTGAGGTCGCTAAACCTGGGGAGGCGTGGGGGCTCTAAAGGAGCAATCTGACACTTCTCTGCAGAAGGGGTTAGGGTGCCTCTCTGCAGAGAGGGCTAGGGCCTTCCTCTCTGGCTGCAAGGTGAGCAGGGAAAGTGTCCTGTATGAGACCACAGGTGACACGGGAATTGTGCAAAAGAAGACCGGCTGGGAAACTGAAGAGAGAAAGCAAAGACAAAGGCTTCCAACTCAGCGTCCAAGAGCAAACCCTCCTTTCTTTCATCTTGTTTTCAGTCACTGGGAGCCCCCTTGGGACTTGGTCCTGTGCGTAGGCTGGGAACACAGGGCAGTGCCCAGGGTGATCAGGGGCTGCTGCCCAGAGGCTGGGGGAACCCAGAAAGTCCATGCCCTGGAGGGAGTGTACTGAAGGGACAGTTCCTGAGGAAGAGACTGAAGCTAAGCCTTTGATGGATGAGAAGGAAGATGAGGGTTGCAAAGGCTGTTCAAAGCTGAGACTGGAGCCCGGAGCAGGAGAGGTGCTAGGTTGTGAGGTCAAGTTTTAAAAAATTCAATGTATGTATTTAATATTTTGAATAGATAATATATTCACATGATTAAGAAAAGTCAAAAAGAGTAAGAAATCAGGGCACCTGGGTGGCTCAGTTGATTGAACGTCTGACTCTTGATTTTAGCTCAGATTGTGATCTCATGGTTCATGGGTTTGAGCCCTGCATTGGGCTCAGCGCTGCCATGGTTTGGGGTTCTCTCTCCCCTTCTCTCTGCCATTCTCCCGAAAATAAGTAAATAAACTTTTTAACAAATGGTAAAAAGTCTGCGTCTCACCAGCTGCCTACTACCTCCCCTGTCCTACCCAGGACACCCCGTTATTAGTTCTTGTGAATCCTTCGATATGCAAATACCAGCAAATGCACTATCTTTCTTTCACTTTCCACAGAGACAGAGGCACACTGTTCACACTGTTTTCTACTTAATGAGATCTTTTCCAGATCTTGCTTCACCAGTGCTTTGACAGCTTCCATAGTCTTTTCTTGTGCCCTGTGGTGCCCCATCACACAGATTGCCACATCTGTATTTAACCACAGATTAAAAGATGTTTAGGATATTTTTAGTCTTTTGCTGTTACAAATAGTACTGCAGTGAACAAGCGTCTTCAGACGTTATTTTGTACAGGGACTGGCATATACTTGAATTTTTTTTAATTTTTTGAGAGAGAGAGAGAGACAGAGTGTGAGAGGGGGAGGGTCAGAGAAAGAGGCAGACACAGAATCTGAAACAGGCTCCAGGCTCTGAGCTGTCAGCACAGAGCCCGATGCAGGGCTTGAACCCACGAACCATGAGATCATGACCTGAGCCAAAGTCAGACGCTTAATTGACTGAGCCACTCAGGTGCCCCTAATTTCCATTTATCTTACAATGAGTAAGGCCGAGCCTCTTTCCAGATATCCAAGAGATATTTGGATTCTCTTTCAAAGAACTGTTCATAATTGCCCATTTTTCTGTTGGGTTGTTGGCCTTTTGTTTTACCAATTTCTAGGAACCTTTAAAATATTAAAGGGTTTATTATTGTCTGGGTTATGAGTTGTAGATATTTTTTCCAGATTTGTCGCTTGATTTTTGACTTTGTTTATGGTACATTTTTGCCATGCAGAAGGTTTTGTTTTTATGTGGTCTGCTTTACCAAGCTTTCATTTTAAGACTTCTGTATTTGGAGTCACATTTAGAAAGGCCTTTCCCACTCCAAGGTTATAAAGCAGTTTCCCCTTGTTTTCCTCTGGTGTTTTATATTTTCATGTTTTGTTTTACATTTAAATCTTTGACCCGCTTGGAATTTATCCTGGTGTGTAGTGTGAGTTATGGCTCCAACTCTGTTTTTTCCCAGAACTGGAATATCTTTTTCAGATGGGTATGAAGGCTGGTGACTCTAGCTTTTGAAGGTCAATGGCAAAGTGGTTAGAAGGGCTTGGAGCAACACGAGTATAATGTGATAGACAGTTGGAGATGGGGCATAGGCTGGTGCCATAGCATTCTCAAAGCCTAATCTTTGCTGTAGGACATTGGACACGTCTCGTCCCCTCTCTGGGCCTAGAGTATACCTAGAGTATAGCTTAAGGGGCCCTAGATATCACCCTGAACCCAGGGCTGACTGTGAGGGAGGAAATGGCCAGCAAGAAAAGACCGTCCTGAAGGCAGGGGCACAGAGGGTGTGGCCATGGATTCAGTGCCCACTAAGGCTGGGCTGAAGTGGAGGGGGTGGGGGGCTGGCAGCAGAATTGATAGTGTTCCTGGAGTGGGCAGGTGGGAAGACAGAGAGGGGCGGGCATTTAAAAATACCCACTGCAGCCTGGCACTGAAGGCAGGGGTGGGGGGCAGGCCCTCTGCCAGCCTTCCGGATCCAAGAATGCTGAGGGTTGCTGGGGCAGGCACGCTGTCAGTTAGTTGTCTGAGGACTGTGGGCCCAGCCCAGCCGTAGCCATTCCTGGAGGGCCTCTTCCCTCCACCAGATGCAGCAGGCATCCTCGTCCTCCCCAGCGGAGAAATAGGGACAGACCACCCTCCTAGGGACTAGTCCTGGTACTGCCCTGGACTTGCTATGTGACCTGGGGCCAGTCCCTGTCTGCTAGGGTCCTTATCCATCAAAAGGGGCAGTTGGACTTGTCTTGCATGCTTCTGCCCTCCCTGGCCCTCACCCAGATTCCAGTTTGGATTAGAGCTGGGAGGGAAGAGCTTGAGGTCCTTCCCCCTTCCCCTTTAGAGATGGGGAAACTGAGACCATGGAGGGGACTCTGACCCCTGCCCTGCCTTTACTCTTCTTGACTATCTTGGGCCTCTGGACCCTCCTCCCTGTTCCCACACGGCCTGTACCAACTCCCCACCCCCACTCCTGGGCCCCAGTGGTCAAATTCCAGGGCTGACATTGCCATGGCAACAGCGGGCTCACAGGGCCCCTCCTCTCAGGGTTCTCCACCAGGCTGTTGTCCGGGGAGGAGGCAGAGAAGGCCTCCCGCCCCTGGGGGACTAGAGGGGTTGGGGGTGGGGCAAGGGAGGAGGTCAGACCCAGCTGGTTTCCCATTTGTTTTCCAAAGGAGAAAATGGAAAAGGCACAAAGTGCTGCCAGCAAATGCAATTCTGTTATCCCAGACACAATAGGAGGGACAGAGGTGGTCACCTGGGCTGGGGACAAGAGAGCCATCTAGAAAGCCTCTTCCAAACTTGCAGTTGGAGAATTGTCCCATTGAAGGGTCTGAAACCAAGGTTTTAGGACGGGAGATGGAAAATCCTTCCCCAGGTCACCAGCACCCAATGCTAATGCTTCCTACGGCCTGAGGGCCTGCCCATCTTGGGCTTTCTTACAAGCAGACCTGCCCCACTGTGGAAGGAGTTACCATGGTACCATTGGAGGGGGTGAGCTCCTGGGCCCTGGGGTTATGGAAGCAAGGACTGCCAAGGGATGCCTACCGTGGGACGGGGTTAGTTCACTCCACTGCTGAGATGACTTGCCTTCTAAAGTTCTCCGGTTTTTCATAACCATCTAATGCTTATTGCGATCTCTGCTCTACACACAGTGCTAAATAAGCTCTTTATATTCCGTATTCTATAGAAGACACTGTGGCACAGCCGTGGGCCTCCTGGAGGTTGGGGCAGCCACCAGTGCAGTGTAGTCCCTGTGTATGTATGTATACATACATAGTATGTCTGTATATGTATATTTTGTAACATGGAGATGGTGTAGTACGTATGCTTCTTGCTTCTTTCATTTAATAGTACACTGAACACCTCTCCATGGCATTTTAAAGAGTTCCATAAGTGCATGATTCACGCAGCCTTGTGGTCAGTTCCCGCTCTTGTGAAGAAGGCAGTGTGAGCATCCTCATCCTCTTCTGCTACTGCTATCCCTGGACTAGAAGATGCCTCTTCTCCCACACTGTGGAATAAGTGTTGATATCCTGACCCCAGGATGCCCTGTGGGTACAAATCCTGTCTGCTATGAGACCTTGAGCTCAGTCCTTAACTTCTCACCCATCTCCTCTTGTGTATAGCAGGATAATAATAGGGCCCACCAGGAGGCCTAGCTGCAGATTAAAATAAATACCTGTAGACAGCCAGAAGGAACCCCTCCAGATAGATTTACTTCTACTTGTATGCTGTTGCTCTCTTCCTGTCCTCAGACACAGTAGGTTAATGGCAGAGGGGAGGATCTGAGCCCCAGCCTTGCCACCTCAAGAACCCAAGCAAGTTATGACTCACTGAGCCTTGATCCCCACCCCCCTACCCCAGTTGCTGTGAGGATCTGAAGAGATTAGGCCCTGCAAGCATTTTTTAAACTGTAAAGTGCCAGACGATGGATGTCACTTATTGTCTGTATCAGGAGAGCAAGGCTGCAACTCCAGAATCACGAGGTGCTCAGAGCAGGAGGGGAGTCACAAGATTTGGGATATGAGGACAGCTTCCTGGGACTGTTAGTCCTGGTCCTGGGGGCTTGGGACAGGGGAGCCTAGGTAGACCTGTCTCAGGCTGACTTTCAGCTGTGAATCCTGTTGCGCGTGCATGCATATACACACGCACACATGGGTGACTGTGGCTGCCCAGGCATTAGGACTGGTCACTAGTTGCTGATACAGAGCAGCAAGGCTTGGAAGCCACTGGTCAGCCCAAGCTAGAGACCACTTCTACCAGCATGGCCCAGACGTAGTGATAGCCCCTTGGATGCTGGGGCGGAGGGATTGTTGAACAGAGCATGTTCACTGTGCCTGGACATGTTGACCACCCTAGGCTTGTCTAGTATGATGAGAGGAGCTTCCCTGGGCTCTAGGTTGGGTCAGGGTATATGAGGTGTATTTTAGGGCCAGAGTGACTGACTGATGGATGGAACTTACTCCTCTCCTGGAGTGTCCCCTGAGTCTTGGAATAGGGTAGGGGCAAGGGAGGTTGGGGCCTCAATGCCTCTCAGTGAGTTAGGCCCCTTTGGACAAGATTTAGTGGAAGAGCCCCAAGGGCTCAGTTCTAGCCTCAGCTGACTGCCTGCTGCCCTGGGGGGTCTCAGGATACTTTCCTCTCTGAGTCACAGTGTCTATATGTAAAATGAGAAGGAATGGTTCCTTTTCTGACTTTTTCCTTCAAGGAAGGCTTGAACATGGGACTTCTGTTGCTGTTCACATTCATTACACAGAAACTTACTTTCATTCATTCACTGATTCACAAATATGTACTAGACACTTACTGTGGGCCAGACTCTGTTCTAGGCATGGGTACTGAAGTCTGCAAGTTCCAAAGGGCAGGAAGCACTTCTGCCTTTGTTTCAGCACCATCCACATCTAGAACAGAGATCAGATTAGTAGGTTGGTAGGAGCTGATTAACACCTCAAGCTTCCCAGGCTGGGCCATTAGTGGTCTGAGTATAATTTCTAGCACCGTTGCAAGTGGGGAAGATTGCCTCTTTTGTCTGCTGGGCTTTGAGAGCCCCCAGGATTGTATCTACAACTCAGGCAGGCCCTGCCCCCTCCTCCCTGCCTCTCAGCTCCCTGGGGCTCTGGCCTGAGGCTGGCCTGGCCTTTCCCAGGGTGCCTGGCCCACAGCCCAGTGAGTCATCTTCCGCTCTAGAGGCTGGACACCCCATCCCACCCTGAAGACACACGCAAATGGAGCCCACCTCCCCCCTCAGCTTGTGCCTGGGTTCAAGGGAGGGAGGGAGCCAGCGGGAGGGTCTGGAAACAGACACTGGATAACTTCCTTTCCCACGATCCCTTACCCCAGCCTCCCTGCATGCTAGAGAACTGGGTGGAGGTGAGGGAAGGGAGCCCCCCTTTGCAGAGCACCTACTGTGCATCAGGTGTTCACTCCTATTTTCCAAGTGGGGAAACTGAGGTTGAAGGGAAAGAATGTTTGCAATGGCTAGAAAGTGGCAGCCCTGGGCCCAGACCACAGGGGCCTAAATCCCTGTGCAGTGTTCTATGCTGAGCAAGGTTTAGACATTTTGAGTGAAATAATTTCTCGAGCTAGGAGGGAAGGGCTCTGGGAGGTAACACATACACAGGTTCTGAGCTACGAATGGGAACACAGGCCAGACCACTCTGGCGGGCAGAAGGGTGCGCAGGGTGGGTGGGTGCATTTCTGGGAGCTAGGTTTGCCAGATTTAACAAATCCTACTCTAAGGCTTCATAGGTTCCCAATGGTATCCCTGCCCGCCCCCCCCCAAGGGTGGGCCAACCTCCGGTCTCAGACTCAGATGTGGGTCCCAGAAGATCTGGGTTTCAGTTTCTCTACCTGAAAGGTGGAAATGACAGTCAGCATCTTGGGCCCTGAAGATGAGTAAATTGAGAATTTCTTAGCTGGTCAGGAGGTGTTTTTCACATCTGTGGCAGTCTGTCTATCCACTTACCCCCTGCCCCCACCTCCTGCTTCCGGTCATTATCCTTGATGTTAAGAAACTCTTCCTTCCCAAGCTGGAAGGTCCAGCTGTATCTTCTTGAAATTAAGTGGAGAAGGGGGAGGGCAGACAAGAATAAAGGGGAAAAACCCACATGAAAAAAACCAGTTAAATTCAAACCACACGCACTGAAGCCCCTGCCATGCAGGCCTCTGCTGCCATCTATGGGCGTCTGGCAAAAGTGCAGTTCTGGAGCCCCAGCTTTCTCACTAAGGCCAGAAGGCTGAATCTGGCACCTGAAATCTAGGAAGGTGGTCAGGCTGTCCATTGGCTGTCTCTGGCGTGACCTCACTTATCACCTCCTTCAGGGAGTGTGGTGAGGAATTTAGAATCCACCTGAACCCTCCTTCCTGCCTCATTTATTTACAGAGGGGGAAAGGATCCCAGACTGGGGAGCAACTCTGCTAAGTCACAGAGCAAGTCAGTCACTTGACACATATGGATTCTGTACCTAGTGTATGTCAGGGACACAAGTATGAACACAGAGAGACCTGGCCTCTGCCTTTATGGGCCTTATAGTGGGGGATGGGCGGGGGACACAGAGAAACCTTCCTCCTATTTCCATGTCTCCTATTATTGCCAATCCAACTTTTTTTTTTTTTTGGTTTCAGATGTACAATTTACTAATTCAACACTTCTGTACAACACTCAGTGCTCATCACAATGTGTGAGATCCTTATTCCCCATCACCTATTTAGCCCATGCCCCCCTCCACCCCCTGATAACCTTCAGTTTGTTCTCTATAGTTAAGAGTCTGTTTCTTGGCTTGCCTCTGTCACTCTCTTTTTCACCTTTGCTTATTTTTTTAAATTCTACATGTGAGTGAAATCATACAGTATTTGTCTTTCTCTGACTTCTTTCCCTTGCATAATATTCTCTAGCTCTGTCCATGTTATTGCAAATGACAGGATTTTATTCTTTTTGTGGCTGAGTAATATTCCAAGATAGATAAATAACTAGGTAGGTAGGTAGGTAGATAGAGAAGTAGATAAATAGATATATGCACCACATCTTCTTAATCATTCATCACTTGATGGGCACTTGAGCTGTTTCCATAATTTGGCTATTGTTGATAATGCTGCTATAAACATTGGGCTGCATGTAAAGCTTTGTATTAGCATTTTTGTATTCTTTGGGTAAACATCCAGTAGTGCAATTGCTGGAGCATAGGCTAGTTATACTCTTTACTTTTTTTTTTTTTTTTANTCATCTGTTGATGGGCCATGTCCAACTTCTTGACCTCAGGTGCGTTGCCTCAGTTCTTGGAGCCTTTGTTTACTCCTTTGTAAGATGGATGGTTATTATACATAACTTAGAGGATTGGTGTGAGGATGAAATGAGATAATACATGAGAAACAGCACCTCACCAAACAGGAGCTGGTAGTAAAATTAAGACCCCACCAAGGGTATGGGGAGTGCACGTCATTCCCGGAGGCCCAGGAGGGGCTCAGGAGTACAGTGGGTGGAGGTGTTTCTTTGGATTGAGAGGTGGCCAGTATGGTTCATCAGCCAGAAATTGGGCCTGAGCCCCAGCACAGGGAGTGAGAGCTGCCACCTTGAACCTCCTGTCAGCTATCAGGGTGAGTTTCTAGAAGGAGTGGTGAGATTTTCTAGTGCTGATGAGGTTGGGGTCCCAGCTGGATTCCTCTGGGCCAGTAGATAAAATCTAGGTCTGTGCAGAAATTATCCCCTTCCTTCCCTTCTTTCTGTAGGACATTAAGAACCTTGGGTTCTTACCCCAGCTATGCCACTTACTGGCTGTATGACCATTGCTTCATTACCTTCTGAGCCTCAGTTTCCCCAGCTAGGTAGTTCTGTCTTTCATGCAGTTGCAGGCAAATAGTGACTGTGCTGGAATCACCTTGAAGGCATCCCCATTCATAGGTCTGGCAATCGTGGTGGCATTTGAGTGGGACCTCATCTGGGTGGTCAACTAGAATACCATACACACGGCCTCTGCATGTGACCTGGGCTTCCACACAACGTGGCAGCCGGGTTTCAGGAATGAGTGACCCAAGAGAGCAAGATGGAAGTACATGGCATTTTTATGGCTTAGCTGGGGATGTCACATACTATCCTTTCTGCTGTATTCTGTTAATCGAGGCAGTCACAAAGGTCACCCAGTTTCAAGGGGGAGGAGACATAAACCTCATCACTCTGTGGAAGAGTGTCAGTACCACACTACAAGAAGAGCATGTGGCATGGAAAATATTGCAATAGCTATCTTTGAAGAATGCAATCTGCCACATCTTCCTGGGGTGGTTAAGAGGATGAAGTGAGATAGTGATGTAAAGTCTTAGCCCATGCCTGGCACATATTTAGTGCTCAGGAAACAACAGCGATAGCTTTTTTTTCCCCTGAAGTTTATTTATTTTGAGAGAGACAGCATGAGCACATGTATGAGCGTGGAAGGAGCAGAGAGGGAGAGAGAATCACAAGCAGGCTCTGAACTATTAGCATGGAGCCTGACATGGGACTCAATCTTATGAACAAAGAGATCATGACCTGAGCTGAAAAAAGAGTCAGACACTTAACCAACTGAGCCACTCAGGCACCCTAGCTATAGCTATTTTTGATTATCATTGAAGTGGCCTTCACTTTTCATTTCTGCCACGAAACCAAATGGACTGTTACCGACTGATGGGCTGTGCAGTCACATGGTCACAGAAGACCACTGACAAGAGTATACACAGACATGTGGGTGAGCCCACACAGATGAGACACACATCGTGTCACTCATAGTTCCATCTAAGCAGGGCAGTGGCTTTCCTGTGGCAGGAAGGACCTGAGGCTTCTTGGGTCCTTGATCTCTCCTTCCCATTCCCTAGCACATTCCCCAGAATTCTGGGCCCCACCATGAGCAGCCAGTCCCAAGGGAGCCCTGTGGTTTGGACACTGCCCTTGAAGTTGTCTATGAGGCCTGGGAACTCAGTGGAGCCTTGAGAGGCTCCTCTTTCCGGAAAAGAGTATCTACAGGGGAAACGCCATGACCTGGGAAGGCAGGGGTGAGGGACAAATGACAAGAAGAAGAGGGAAGGGGTCTCAGACAAGAACAGATGGAGAGATTGGTGCCCCAAGAGGAGAAGTGGCTTGTTCAAGGTTACATCACTAGTAAGTGGTAGAGCCAGGATGTGAGGCCAAGCAGTCTGGCTTCAGAGTCTGCCCTCTTAATTTCTTTGCCAAGAAGTCCCTCTTTTGGAACTTCAGTCCCATTGATGAACCTCAGGACCTGAGGAGGGCAGCACCATCAGTGAAATGAATAGCCCGTTAGGTTGGGAACATACAGTTCCATAACGGTGGATGTTGGTGGGGTCAGGAACTGTAGACAGTCCATCTGGGCCATTAGCCAGGGCTTGGTTCCCAGAGAAGAGCATCCTCCTCGATCCCAGCATTGCCTGTTGATGGCACTTTGTTTTCCACCAAAACCATCGTGTGTGAGGAGAACCTGTTTATGTCATCAACTCAGTACAAATGAGGCTGGAGAAAGGCAATGCAGTCAACTAGTGCACCAGGGTGGGGAGGGGGGAGGAGGCCGAGCTGTGTGCATGAGGCTAAGGGGAGGTGGAGAGGGGCTCTCCTTACAGAGGAGGGGGTGGGTTTAAGAGCATGGGGCCTGGAGGCAGTCACCTCAGCTGGACCCCTTATCAGTCAGGTGACCACCCTTAGCCTCAATTTCCTTGTTTGTAAAATAGAGGAGTAACAACCTTTGATGGAGGGCTACTGTGGGGATTAAAGGAGCCAGGGCTTAGAAAGCAATAGTGGGGTGCTTGACACCTGAAAAATGTTCAGGGGCGCCTGGGTGGCTCAGTCAGTTAAGTCTCTGACTTCGGCTCAGGTCATGATCTTGCCATCCGTGGGTTCGAGCCCCGCATCAGGCTCTGTGCTGACAGCTCAGAGCCTGGAGCCTGCTTCAGATTCTGTGTCTCCCTCTCTCTGCCCCTTCCCTGCTCATGCTCTGTCTCTCTCTGTCTCTCAAAAATAAATAATAAAAAACGTTAAAAAGTGTTCAAACAGCATTAGTGATGGTGAGGATTCTAAGATTATGGTGTTCCCAATCTGGCTTGGGCAACTCTGGGGTCCAAACCCTCTTTGGCAAATACTTACATATAGCTGTGCAGATATGAAAAGCTGTAGACCCCTCTCTATCCCACAAAAGCCTGATGAGACCCACTGCCCCAGAACCTGCACTGCATTTGTCATTCCTTTTTCAATTCCTGTCTTCCCACTTAGACTGTGGTGCCCAGCAGGGCATAGACCTCTTTTCTTACCTTTAAATCCCCAGCATAGGAGCGCCTAGGTGGCTCAGTTGGTTAAGCATCTGACTTTGGCTCAGGTCATGATCTTGTGGTTCATGAGTTTGAGCCCCACACTGGGCTCTGTGCTGATAGTGCAGAGTCTGCTTGGGATTCTTGGATTCTCTCTCTCTCTGCCCCACCCCCACTCATGCTTTCTCTCTCTCTCAAAATAAATAAACTTACTTCAAAAAAAATTAACTCCCAGCATAGTGCTTGGTACCTGGTAGGTACTCAATAAATATTTGCTGAACTGATCAACAAATGAATAAAATAAACAGTTAATTTTACTTATCTGTTGAACCATGTGTCTGTGCACCCATTCATGTGTTCATTTGTTATTGATTCATCGTTCTATTCACCCCTCCATTTAGTTATTCACCTATCATCATCCCATCGTTTCGTTTAGTCAGCCATTACTCATTACCCATCCATTTGTCCATCCATGTGTCCTTTCTCATCACTGGCCCCCAGTTGGTCCATCACTAGTTGCAGGAGGACTAAGTGGCCTCTAGTGGGCAAGACATCTTATAGGAGGTCTTGGTGGAGCTCATAGTGGGAGGTGTGTCTAGAGGCAGGTAAACAAGGTATTGGATTTCTTTTAGAGATGGGAAAGTATCAGCTTACTGGGTGGAGGTAGGGAGGGTTAGGTGTTCCCTAGGACTAGTAGAAGGGTGGTGCCACCCAACTGGGATGCTCAACCTGCTTATCCTAGAGTGGGTTGGTGGCCTTGTGGAGCAGAGCCCTTTTGCCCCTTCATGCCTCTTGCCTTCCCCTGACTAAGGAGGATAGGAGCTTTTTGGTGGGAAGAGGTGGTATATGTGTGGTGGGGTGTGCCATATGGAGAGGAGGGCCCTACCAACCACCTCATAAAAACTATAATAGTTGTTATAAGCCAGACCCACTCCAAACAACCGTAGATACCCGAAAGGAAAAGAGACATCAGTACTTAAAAGGGGAGTTCAGTGGAACAGTAAGAGAACCAGACCTGCTCAGGGGTGCTCCCGACATACATGGTGCCCCCGACATACATGGTGCCCCCAGCCCCCTTCCCAGCTGACCTCACTCTGAGGGGCTCCAATGCCCATGCCTTTGTAGAGGTGATGCCTGGAAACCCTGGTTCATCAACTGTATGCTCCTGTTCCTTCTCTCAGCTTCCTTTCCCCATCCTGCTAGCTCCCCTGTTGCCATGGCAACAGGCTTGGATGTAATTAGCCATCTTTAATGAAGCGGCAGCAAGCAGTACCTTAGCACCAAGCCCAGCCCCCTTCTCCAGGGCAGCAGCCTCCAGTGAACTCTACCATCTGGGCACCCATATGCCTCTGGATTTCTTGACCTCCAAAGATTGTTCAAACCCTGCCTCCTCCAGGAAGCCTTCCCTGAGTACCCCCTATCCCTCAGGGAGGGGTGACTACCTCTGCTGAATCCTATGTATTGTCTGGGAGCTCCTGGATGCCAGCCAGAGTGGATTTATCTGTTCAGGGAGTGGTCCTGCTGAAGTGAGTAAGGGAATAGATGCACCTTACTAACAAGCTATGCACTGCCTCCCAGCTGCTCAGAGGAAAGGAGGCCCTAAGTCATTTAGCTGGAGAGAGGCTCAGATTGGCTCTGAGAGAAAGCCAGTTGTGAGTTAACTAGCTAAGGTGATCAAGCAGTGGGCCAGAGGTGGGCACTCAAACCACAGCCTCTTACTAGTGTGGGCTTGTCTTTGGGACCTGGCTGTTTAGATGTGTCCACGGGTGTGTCTATCTTCTGTGCTCACATCATCATTCAGTCATCTAGTCTAACTATTCCAGAGCCTTCCCCATATGCACAGCCCTGAGAGGAAGAGGAAACGTGTAGGCCCCATGCCCAGGGAAGTCCATAATCCATCCTATTGAGAGGGTAAGAGGCAGATGGACTCACTGGAATTCTTGGTTCAAACTAGAGGCAGAGGAGGGCTTGGTGCCCTCTGGGAGGACCCCTGTTCTGCCTCCTAGGGGCAGAATGGGCTCGGCCAGGACATGCACCCTGGGATGGTATGTGGTGGCCAGGCAGGCTTTAGGACTTGAAGGTTCTGTGCTGCCAGTGTACAGATTGCTGGGCCCCATCCAGAGTTTCAAGTCAGGTCAATGGGGTAGTTTGGGGGGCAGGGAGGAGTTGAGAATGTGCATTTCTAACACATTCCCAGGAGGTACACAGGGCCTGCACTTTGAGAGTCATTGCCATAGAGGGACCAGCAAGGTGCAGAGCACACACACTCATGCTTTCATTCATTCTTTCAATTCAACAAGCTGGCTCAGGGGTTACTCTGGGCCAGGCCCTCATAGGACACAGGAGAGACAGGTGGGTTTGCCAATTGTTGAGGAAGCACAAACTTAGCAAGCCCTCCTCAGGTGTAAGGCTCTGCCCCCTAATGTAGCCTCACTGCTCTGGGAGCCCCTGCCAGGTGGGGGTTCACACCTGTTTTCTTTCTCTCTTGGAATTCTCTGTTCCTGTTTTCATTGTTGACTTATTTGGGATTGTCTGTTGGGGAGTTAAAATTTTAGTTTTGGACATTTTGGACTCCCTGAGGAGGCCAGTGCTGCTGGGTCTCTGTCCCGCCCTCTTAGGAGAGGATGAGGAATAATTCCCTTGGACGGGGCTGTGGGGTGCAGATTCTACTGGTGGAGGGCTGAACAGGGGAAGGTGTCAGGGGGCCAAGTGGCATAGGAGGCTGCAAGGGCCAGCAAGAAGGGTTGCTCCTGTGCCATGGGACTGCCAGGGGAGGTTCGCAGCAGGGAATTGCAAGGCTTGCCTCCCTGTGATGACTGCTCAGTGTGTGAGAAGAGTTACTGAAGTTTTGTTTATTAGCCAGCATCTATGTGCAGAGTGCTGTGGTTTACAAAAGGAACACGGACCCTGCCCTAAGGGAGGCTGCAGTCTCCTGGGAGGAGATGGCGGTCAGTCTAGCAATTGCTCATATGTGTAATTACGAACTGTGATACCTGGTTAAGAAAAACTGAGAATCTTTGAGAGCACAGAGCAGGTGCACCTGCCCTAATCTGAGGATCAGGGAGGGCTTCCCTGAGGAGGGGACAGTTACACTAAGATTAATCTTAAAGGAAAAGCAGAAGCATTCCTAGAAGAGGGAAGAGGCATGGCCCTTGAGTCAGGAGAGAGCCTAGTCTGTTTCTAGGAGTTAAAACAGAAATGGGGCATATCAAGCAAGGCGAGAGAGAGATAGAGAGGACCGCCTTGGGCAGTAGGGTCAGAAGATATCCACTGTGCAGAAAACCCAGGGGAAAGCAGGTTTGGGGGAGGGCATCAGGAGTTTGTTGAGCGTGGGGGCCCACATACATTGAAGAAGAATAAAGTCAGCCAGCGCTCAGACACAGCAGAGGGATCCCCAGTCAGCTGCAGGGTGCATCAGAGCCCCTCAGTAGGCGGGAGCTGGTACAAAACAAAGTTCACCCTGCCGCTCCCTGATTAAGTGAGTCTGGGATGTGTTCTGACATCACCTTCAGTTTGAGGAACAGATCCTGGGGATCATGCTTGGAAACATTCTGAAGCATCATCTGGTGATGTGGTGGGGGTTGTAAATGCCTGAGCACCTCCTCATGATGGGGGTTGAGGTGGAGAGGGATAGGACTGGAATTCTCTAGGATTCTCTCAAGTACAGGATTCAGGTCAGCTGGGTGGGGTGGGCATAGGTACGACTCAGAGTCTGCTCTCTCCTCTATCAGGCCCTAATGCTTTACCCCTGGTTGGGACAACAATGTCAACTTGCAGAGATGCGTCCCTAAATATGTGTGCCTGTTAGTACCGGATTACAGTTGTGTGAAGACGAACCACATGCCACCGTGCAGCACTGAGTCGGGTTAATGTGTGTCAGGGACTACTATGTGTGCACTTGGCCTTCACCCAAACATGTATACACATCAAGGCCGGAGGGCAAGTTTCTATGTATATGGGCTTCTTCTGTGTAGATCCGTGCACACACCCTGTGTGTGCCTACTTGGGTACAGGTGTGGACAAAAGGTGCATGTCTCAGTGTACTTGCCTTTGTCGACTGGTGTGCGCCGACTTACGTCCTCAGAGGGGGATGGGTCCTCCAGGGGAGGCAACTGTGTGGGGGAGCGGCGGGGGCGAGTCCTGGCTGCCGCCTGTGTGTTGGGGGAGACTGGGCNCGGCAGCGGCGCCGGGAGCGCCAGGCTCGCTGGGCTCACTCGCTGAGCGCTAAGCGGAGGAAGCAACAGCGCCGCCGCCCGAGCCTTCGCTCTCAGATCTACGCTGGAACTGACACCGCGAACGCCGCTGCGGCCGGGCTGAGCCCCCAGAGGGAGAGACGGTGGGATATAGGGGG
Source organism: Crocuta crocuta (assembly GCF_008692635.1). Lineage (NCBI taxonomy): Eukaryota > Metazoa > Chordata > Mammalia > Carnivora > Hyaenidae > Crocuta > Crocuta crocuta. Next base: position 2,098,649 of record NW_027529630.1, read on the forward strand.
CCCGCCGTCCCCCGCCGCCCCAGCATCTCCGCCCTGGCGGCGGCCCGGCCGCATGCTTCAGATGGTGAAGACCCTGGCCCAGTTCACCATCGCGCTGGAAGATATGCGCGATCTGGGCGCGGCCACCGCCTCCGGGGAGACCGCCGGGAGCAGCGGTGCTGACGCTGAGGAGCCTGGGGAGGCCCAGGTACGCGGAGGGGAAGAGACAGCCAGGGACCTGGGTCAAAACCTAGAACTCAGCGGACCTGGGCCTGAGGGAGACTTGGGTCCTACTGAGAGCGCAGGATTGGGAACTCGGATCAGGCACACCAGCTGCGTGGCCTCGGGCCTGGGGGCTCAGAGATTAGTGATGGGGGCAGGGAGATTGAAGGTATGAGGAACCACAGCAGGGGTGGTGTGGTTGGCAGAGCGCTGAGGTTTGGTGCCACCAGAATGCAAGCTTGGAATGGCAGAAGGGCTGGCAAGCTCAACTGGGGTGGGAGGCCTGTACCCTGAGATCCAGCCTTGGCAAGGCCTAGTGGCACTTAGTGCGTGATAGGGGTCAGCCTATAGGCAGAGACTGTCTCCAGAGGTATCCTGGGTTCATAGGCTCAGAAAGGGAAGGTTTTACCAGCCTCTCTCCTGCAGGCCTGCTGCAGTCTCCAGGTGTATATGTGCTGGGGGATGGGACGTTGGGGGCAGCCAGTTTTGCTCCCCTCCTTGCCATTCTCTCCCTGCCACTGGACCTGCTGGGCCTTGGAGGTGTCATGCTGTGGTGTCCCCATTCCTGGCTCAGTGCTCTTCTCCTCTGGCCGACAGGGAGGGAGAGGCTCCCAGAGGCTTTTTCCATGCCTTTGTGTGTTTCTCTGGGCCTGGATTCCGATTGTCCTGCTCTTCTGGGCTCCACTGGGGGCTGTGGTTCTGTCTCCACCCCCCATGCTGTGGTGTGTGTGTTTCTCCCCACCACCTCACATCTCTGGGCTGAAGGCCCCGGTTCTCAGCTAGGTGGCTTGACTGCATTTCTTTTTCCTTTCTTTGCGGTGTGTCAGGCCTTTACAGCTTCTTCTGTGTGCGTGTGTCTCTGTCTTCATGCTGTATATACAGGGTTTTAAGCTTAAGACTAGCTTTTACTAGTCTTACTAGTAGGAGAGGCCCCCCTGTCTTCCTGCTGTATTTTTTAAGCCCCCTCCCCCCTCCCACTTCAGTACTCCATATAGTGACGGTTTGGGGATGGAGCTGTTGAGAGGTGACAGGCTCTGGGGGAGGCGAGGCCTACGGGGCTGTCCCGCCCAGAACAGGTGGGCCCGCTGATCTGGTTGACAGCTGCATTGCCTGTCTCTTGCTTCCCCTGGCTCCCCCACCCCCACATACACTCACACCCGTGTCTGGGCACGTGCAGAAGGGCACTCCATGCAGTGACAGGGAGCTGGCCTTATTTTCTATGCCTCTACCTGACAGCTGAGTGACAACGCACTGTGCTTTCAAGCAGGGAGGAGGCTGGGAGAGGCCGGTGTTGCAGCGTCAGCCTCCCTGTGTGAGTTACCCCAGCCCTCTGGACTCATCAGGCCCAGCATCAACCCTGCCTCCCTCAGGAGGCCTCGCTGCCCATGACCCTCACCAGTGGGCCTGGCCTTGCCAGGCCCAGGCAGCAGAGGGGGGAGGGTGACTGTGCAGCCCAGGGCCGAGCCTGGCCTGGTTCTACTCTAAGGAAACTCCCTGTCCAGCAGGCACATTGAAGACCCAGTGTGTGTAGAGAGAGCTACCCTGCTTCCCAGCTGTTTGCTTTCACAGTACTGGGAGGGAGGCTTTATTCCTTCCATTCCATAGAAGAGGATGTGGAAACCCAGGGCAGTTAGGTGGCCCAAGGTCACACAGCTAGTGAAGGTATAGCGGGGACCCTGTGGCCCATGGCTAGCTGGTCAGTCTGGGCAGGAACTCTGGATGCTTGGGTCCTAAGATTGAGCTTGAGGCTTGAGGTGGCTAAAGACACTTGGGTCTTCACTCTGTCAGTCAGTGGCTGTATAACTTTGGACAAGTCAAGTCACCTCTCTGACTTGATTTCCTCATTTGTAAAATGAGATGATGACACCTATGATGTAGAGCTATGAGTGTGAGGTGGAAATGAGGCCGTATCTGTGAAATGCTGAGATGGCCCTGGGGTACAATGGGAGGATTGGGCATCTGGGCTTTTTCTTGGGGGGCCCTTCTGGTCCTTGATGCTCTCCCAAACTCTCCATCCTAGGGTGAGTTTGGTCTTCCCTCCCACTGGAAGCTGCCCTGGTGTTCTAAAAGCCTTCAAATCACTGAGAATAGATGATCTGAGGGCTGGGGACTCTATGGCAGAGCCCAGTGTCTTCTCACCAAACAGAGTCTGCAACTGGTGGGAATGGAGCAAAGCCAGGCTCCTCCCTCCCTCAATGGAGAGTCATTCACACCCTTCAACCCTAAGGGGCCTACTTTTCTGAGTGTGTCTTATTGTTGACAGGTTTGGGGAAAGACCTGACCCCAAGTCAAAGGGAGAGTGTCAGAGGGAGGAAGGAATACCGTGAGCAGAGGGGTGAGCAGGGGCTGGATCAGGCAAGCTGAACAGGCCTCAGGCTTGGGTCTGCTCAGCAGGCATAGACCCTGGGCACAACAGTAGCCAGGGCAGTTCCGCTGGTCGAATCTCTACCATGCAAGGCTCCAGGGATGGGGACTGGAGGGATGCCACAGACATAGACACCCACCCTTCCATTGCCACATGCAAAGAATATGCACTCAAACCCAGCACGCCTTGATGGCTGGAGACTGAGACAGGGTCCAGACAGATGTCCTGGCTAAGCTGGACTGAGGCCGGTGGGGAGAATGGGGAGGGGAGAATAAGCCCCAGAGATCTGGGGCCCAGAGGAGGCCTTGTTCAGGACCACTTCAGGGATTTAGAGGTAATCTGTAGTGGAATCCCTCACCAGGAAGGGGAGTTGTTGGAGCTGGCACCATCTGGGAAGGCTTCCTGGAGAAGAAGTGGACCAGAGGTATAGGAATTGGTGGCAAGGGGCACGGTAAGCTGGGTCTCAGGGAGTTGGACATGGAGAAGGCATCCCCTGTCTGGCTTCTAGCAAAGCCTTCCCACAGATCAGGGGCTGCCCTGTCAGGGATGCACACCCTATCTCTGGAGGTGTGGGTGCAGAGTCTGGGCAACCTCTCAGAGACTCTATACTGTAGATCATCAGGGTCTTAGGATGGAGACATTAGTTCCTGGGTCTCCTTTTCCCCATCCTTAAAATGGGAAGAAGAAGAGTATCTGTCTACCTCACAGGGTGGTCAGAGGATGAAATATTGTATACTGATTAGAGCAGTGCCTGGTGTGGAGTAGAGCTCGGTTAACCTTTTCTACTAAGAGTACTGGGACCTAGCCTTGTCTCAGAGTGGGTGAACCTTACTGCCACTGGCTGTGTGATCTTTAGCACTGACTTCACCTTTCTGAGCCATCTTCTTGTCCTCTGTGTCAGGAGGTCACAGTTTCCACGCTCAGAGATGGTATGGAGCCCAGCCTGGTAGGGTCTAACCCCACAGCACTGTGCCTGGAGGTGGGATTTTTCAGAGTTGGCAGTGGAGTGGGGGGTAGGCTGGAGGCATCTTCCTTTGCAAATGTGAGAGGTTATTGATTGTTTTGAGTCCTTTTCAGGAGCCCAGCGGAAAACCATGAAGTAAACAGGAGATCACCAGATCTCCCAACAGCCATGGTGGGGGGGGGGGGGGGGTGGGGATGGGCATGGAGGAGGGCACTT
>NW_027529630.1:2102433-2129257 GCF_008692635.1 Crocuta crocuta
CCAGGCGGCCAGGGGGGGGGGGGGGGGTGTGTGGAAGAGTGAGGGGGCACACGTTGGAAAGGGATGTATTTGAGATGCAGGGGGAGAGCCCTCCTTGCACAAGGAGCCCCAGAGCAAAGGTCTGGGAGAGTGGAGGTCCACGGTGCTTTGGGGTAACAGCCAACAGCCCTGGATGGTCGGAAGGCAGGCCTTGGATCCAGGGAGATGTGGATAGGTTCTCTGGGTCTACGTGACTGCAGGTGGCAGGGTCTGAGGGGAACAAGGCATTGCTCACCCTCTGTTTTCTGTCCCCCAAGGACATGCGGAAGCACGTGACCATGACCCTGCTGGACACAGAGCAGTCATACGTGGAGTCACTGCGCACCCTGATGCAGGTAAGGCTTGAGGCTCGCCCAGGGCCCTAAGAAAGGCCATTCTGAGTTTAGGAGGCTGTCAGATGTGTGGAACAAACCCACTTTGTGGACAGGGGCTGGAAGCTAGAGAGGAGAGAGGAATGACCCTGGGACACATCATTCCTCCATGAAGAACCCCTCTCACGTGCCTGCCCCAGAGCAGGAAGCCCCTTCCAGGGCAGGGGAGATTGTAGAGGGGCCTTAATGAGACCAGACCAGGCCACCTCACAGCAGGTGCTCTCTCCACCTGCCCTGGCAGCCCTGTGCCTGAGCTTAGATCTGTGACCCACCCCCAGTGTACCTCCTTCTTTTTTGTTCAGTGACTGGGGAAATATTTGTTGAATGGAATAAAATGTTGAGCACTTGTTGTGTGCCAGGCCCTGTTCCAGGTGAAGGAAGCACAAGGGCAAATAAGAGAGGCAAGCCAGTGCCACAGGAGCTCACAGTCCTGTTGGGGACATAGCTGACTATATGATCACTGTGAAAGCATTGAGGGGGCACCTGTGAGGCATGGGGTCAGGGAATTTTCCCCGGAGAAGGTGCTGGCTTCTCCCTGACCTGTCTTCTCAGCAGCAGGAACAGCATGTGCAAAGTCAAGTAAAGAGAGGCCTGGCACTTTTGGAGGTCCATGTGGCTGGCACAGAGCACACAGTGTTGGTCCTATGGTGATGCTGGGGGATCCAGCAGGGGCCACATGGTAGGGGCCTTGCATACCAGGAAGAAGGTTTGGACTCTACCAGGAGCTCTGGAGAATCAGTGAAGGGCTTTGAGCAGGGGCGGCATGTAGCCTGATTCATGCTTTACAAAGTCTTTCTGACTCCTAGGAAGGTGGGCAGCAGGAGAGGAGGCCAAGGCCACTGAAGGTGGGTGGGGGAGGAGAGGCCAGGACCTGGGCAGAGGCAACAGGGAGGGAGAGCTGGGGACAGACATTTAGGAAGTGGACTGGTCAGGCCAGGCATGGTAAATGGTTGCCTGTGGTGGGCAAGGTGAGGAAGCCTAGGATGAGGCCTGGGCTCCTGATCTGGGTGACTGAAGCACTATAAGAGCCCCACCTGTGAAAGGTGGGGCAAGATGGCAAGTTCAGGTTCAGATGTGAGAAAGCCCTGGAGCCATGATGCATAAGTGGGCCTGGTGCCCAGGACAGAGAACATGGATCTGAGCTGAAGTGGGGCCTGGCAGGTACAGTTGAGGGTGAATTTACTCAAGCTGCCTAAGTAGAGTGAGAGCAAAGGGTAGAAGGTAGAGCCCTAGAAATATCCAGAATGTTCATTCATTTACTGCACATATCTGCAACATGCGCCTTCTGGGTACAAGTAGTGTTCTCTGTGAAGGTTCAGCAGTGAGCATGAGTGATCAGGTCCTGTCTCCTGGATGGACAAACCATACGTGAGGACACGTGGGGGTGCAAAAGTTCATGGAAAGTGTATCTGGAATGACTGAATATTGTTCATCCAGCAGAGGAAAGTTTTGACACATGCCACAACCTGGATGAACCTTTAGGATGTTGTGCTAAATGAAATAAGCCAGTGACAAAAGGGCAAAAACTGTGTGATTCCATTTACATGAGGGACCTAGAGTAGCCAGGTTCATAGCGACAGAAACGTAGAACAGTGGTGTCCAGGGACTTGGGGAGAGGAAGCAGGAGTTCATGTTTAATGGGTATATAGTAGTGGTTGGGGAAGATGAGAAAGTTCTGGAGATGGATGGTGATGATGGTTCCACAACCACACGAATGTATTTAATGTGCATTTAAAAATGATTAAAATGGCAAATTTTATGATGTACATTTTGTCACACAAAAAATACATTGCTTTTATATGCTAAAAAAAAAAAGTGCACAGAAAGAGAAGAACACAGAATGGGGGCCTCTCCTGGGGTCAGAGGCCAGGAGGGCTTCTCTGAGGTTGGAGTATTTCATTAAGACTTGAAGGGTAGGTAAGAGCTGAGCAGGGAGAGAGCCTGGAGGGAAGCATTCTGACAGAGGCTACAGCAGGAACAAAGGCCGGGAGGCCGGAAGAAACCTTGAGCGGTTAGCGGTGGACTGGCGGTCACTATAGCTGCTGCAGAAGACCTGGGCTTTATTGCAAGCACATGGAAGTCACAGAAGGGACACAACCAGAATCCCATCTTTAAGAGGTTGCCCCTGGCTGCCAGGCGGCAATAGTCACGCAGGAGTCTGGCAGGGGGGTCACTTTGTTGTCCCCTAGGTAGGAGCTAAAGGCATTGGGGTCAAGCAGTCCGGGGTTTGAGTCACTTGCCTCCCTGCTGGGTGATGCTAGCCTAATCACTCACTTCTCTGAGCCTTGCTATTTTTGTCTGCAAATTTTGACTAATCATACCCATGTCCCAGTGCAAAGATTAAAAGGTAATGAGGTAATCCTGATGCCTTGTTAACAGACAAGAGGCCGACGGGTCTTGGGTGTGTCTCTGTCTTCAAATCTCCTGGCCACGCGAGGAGGCTTGCAGGACCTGCAGGTGGAAGAACCAAGGGAGGATAGATCCAAGGAAGCCAAATGAGAGTGTTCATGGTGAGGGATGGAGATGGGCAGGAGAGTGTCCGCTGAACCCAAGGACTATCACTCAAGGCAGCCCTGGCGTGTCAGAAGGAAGGGCTGAGGTCCAAGCCAGGCCACCAGTGTTCAGACTTGGCACTGTCTCCTAACCGGCCATGTGACCCGGTACAAGTTACATAACCAGTCTTTGCTTCAGCCTCCTTGACTGCAGAGTGGGAATAATAATAGTACCTACGTTTAGTGCAGATTACAAGAAAGATGCACGTATAATTTAGCGTACTCCCTGGCAAATCTGTGTGTGTACATGTGAGTATGTGTATATAAAATCACATTTAATCCTTATATTAATGTTGTGAAGTCAATATTATAACTCCCTCTTCATATGAAGAAATGAAGGCTCAGAGAGGTTAAGAAACCTGCCCAGGGTCATCTATCTCTTAAGCGGAATAGTCCATTTGGGCTGCTGGAACAAAAGTTCCATAGACTGAGTGGCTTAAACAAATACAGATTCAGTTTTCATAGTTTTGGAGGCTGGGAAATCTAAGATCAAGGCACTAGCAGATTTGGTGTCTGGTGAGGACCTGCTTCCTGGTCCATAATCATAGATGGCCATCTTTTCGGTGTGTCCTCCATGGTGGAAGGGCCAACAGAGCTCTCTGGGGCCTCTTTTATAAGGACACAAATACCATTCATGAGGGCTTCACCTACATGACCTACTCACCTCCCAAAGACCCCATCTCCAAATACCACCATGTTGGGGATTAGGTTTGAGCATAAGGATTTCGGTGGGACACAAACAAGTAGTGATATTCAGAGCTGACATGTATTGAGTGCTTAGTATGTGCACTTTACATAAGTTAATTATATAAATCTCATTATAACCCTCATTTTACAGTTGATGAACCTGAGACACAGAGAAGTAAGGTAACTGTTTAAGGTCACAGAGCCAGGAAGTGCCATAGCCTGGGTTGAATCCCTGTCACCCTGACTGTAGGGCACCTCGTCTCACCAGCTAGTCTGCACTGCCTGGGCATAGGTGGTATTCAGTTCGAACTGAGATTGGACTCCACGACCCTAGTGCTCCCTCGCTGTGACCACTGCCCCCCACATTGATTGATATTGTTCCTACAGGCCAGGAACCTTTATTTTTTTTCTTTTCTTTTTTGGAATTGAGGTATAGTTGACATACTATGTTATATTAGTTTCGGGTATAGGCCAGGAGTTTAAAATGAAGGAGTTGAATACCAAGGGTAATAGCCAGAAGGAGATGGGATTTGAACCCAAGCCCTAAAGACTAAATCATCCTTCACTGTCACCCTCACCCTTTAAGTCTTTCTTCAACCCCCACACTCCCAGCTAACACCCCCCACTTTCCTCGACCCAGCCTCCTTCTCCCAGCATTTCTGCCCCTGTCTTTTTTTCACCTCACAATACTTACTACCTTCTAACATACTGTGTAACAATTTTGTCATTTATGGTGCTTATTTTCTGCCTCCCTCCACTGAAGTGTCAGCTCCACAAGCACAGGGATTTTTGTCTGCCCTTAGGTGCTGTCTGGTGCTTAGAAGGCCGGACTCTCAGTAGTGGCTCAGCAAGTACGTGGTGAGTAGGTAGGTGCAGGTGTTGCCTCCTAGGAGGATCTGTGTCAGTTTATCCTTTCCTCCCACTGCATGCCTGCTTCTGTGTGAGGCGCTGGGACTCAGACATGAGCAGCTTAGCTCCCCTCCTTGTGGCCCAACAGCCCCTGCCACAGAGAAGGCCCTGGCTCAGAGTACCTAGGGGCTGTAAGAGAGAGGCGGCCTGCCTGCCTCCTTACCATCACCTTCTGACCTTTTAAGAATGCCCAACCAGACAAGAGGATTCTGTTCAGCTTTGCTTTCTTGGGGCTGTTTTATAAAACAAGCCAATTTTTTAAAATGTTTAGTATAAATTTTACTGCAACATTGCATTGCTTTTTCAAGCATCCTCAGCTCTCTGGCTTGTAGTTATAGTTTGGGCCAGTAGAGAGCAACCTCTCCATGAGTACGCCTGCTGCCAAGCAGGGCTGTGCATTCTCAGGAAATATCTTCGAATGCAGATTTGAGGTGAAAAATAGGAGTTTTAATCAGACTGGCTGGTAGATCTGAAAACTGTGAGAACAGTGCTCAGATAATGGCACTAAAGTCCTCCCATACCCCTCCCTGCTTCATTTTCCCGACAGCACTTCTCATCTTTGACTTTCTACGTGTAATTGATTCTAAGATACATGCTTCGCCTTTTAACATCTCTGAAATCCAAGTTCATCCTATAGTAGGTGGCATATAATAATTGGCACCAGTTTCTTAAAGAGTGGATGAAATGTGGTTTATTTTTGTTTATTTTATTTGTGTGTTTCATCTGACTAGACTGTAAGCTCTACTGGGGCAGGGAGTTTGGTCTTCCTTATTGGCTGCTGTCTCCCAGTTCTTAGAACAGTGCCTGGCACATAGTGAGTGCTCAATAAAATATCTGCTGAGTTAGTGTGTGTGGGTCTCCCAGGAGCCTAGTCTTCTTGCATTCCTCTCTCCAAGCTCTGTTTGTGCACCCAACAAACTTCCCTGAGCCTACTCACCCCCATCTTATGCCAGGCCCTGGGCTGCACAGTGAGGGGCACGGGGATAGGTCTTTCTGTCTCCTCCTAGAGCTCTGAATCTAATGAGGAAGATCCAGGAGGCATGGCCACTGAGTAATAGACCGAGGAGATTTCCTGGGCACCTGTGCTGGTGGGTTGGTGTATCATTCCTCTGAGATACTTGCACTGACCCTGTGGGTCCCCCAGGGCTACATGCAGCCACTAAAGCAGCCAGAGAACTCCTTGCTGTGTGACCCGTCGTTGGTGGATGAGATCTTCGACCAGATTCCTGAGCTCCTGGAGCACCATGAGCAGTTCCTCCAGCAGGTGCGGCACTGTGTGCAGACCTGGCACGCCCAGCAGAAAGTGGGAGACCTGCTTGTCCAGTCGGTGAGTGGCCCTGCTACCCACACTGCAGCCTTCACAAGTTTGGGCCCCTCCTGGGAAGGAGAAGGGGCTGCTGCTGCTATGGACCCCTCATTCACACCCACTCCATCTGGACACTGACTCTGATCTCAAATCCCACACCAGAACTTGAGCTGACACTGGCACTGACTCCGGCCCCTGGGTTGACCTGAACCTAGACACTGCCCAACCCCAGAGCATGGACCCCTACCCCGTCCAGATACTGACCCTGATCCTGGACCCAACTCTAGTTGCAGCACCTGAACTGGTGCTGACACTGACTCAGACCTCCACTGGGTCCTGGTACTGACCTCAACCCTTACCTTAACTAGCCCTTTTCTCCATCAGGCATTTTCATAGGAATAGCTAACAATTTGGCACTTACGTGCTAGCCATTATTCAAAAATGTTATAGGGGGCGCCTGGCTGGCTCAGACGGTAGAGCGTGTGACTCCTAATCTCAGGGTCATGAGTCATGAGCCCCACATTGGGCGTAGAGCCTACTTTAAAAAAAAGTTTAAATATGTTATATATATCCATAAGTGTAGGAGAAAGGTGCAGTTATTGCTTTGAGTTCAAAGCAGATACCATATGTTTGCATGTATAGGAGGATTAGGAGGAACTTAACGGAGGACCATGAGGGAGAAGAAGGGAAAAATAGTGGGGGAGAGGGAGGGAGGCAAACCATGAGAGACTCTTAAATGCTGAGAACAAACTGAGGACTGATGGGGATGGGGGAGGGGAAAGGGGGGTGATGGGCATGGAGGAGGGCACTTGTTGGGATGAGCACTGGGGGTTATATGGAAACCAACTTGACAATAAACTATTAAAAAAATAAAATTTTTTAAAAAGATGTTAATTTCAAAATAAATAAATAAATAAATAAACATGACATTGTTTAAAAAAAAAAAAAAACTGACTCTCTGGCCCAGAGAGAGAAACGTGACCTGATCAAAGTCAGAGTAAGTGGTGGATTCAACCCCAGGCAATATAGCTCCAGGGCCCACACTCTGCTCCAGCCTGTGTTCCCTTTCACTACAAGCAGACCTCTGCCTGGGAGCTTTTCAAGATCCTACAATAGTGATTGGGACCTTAGGAAAGGTACTAGCTTCCAAATTCAAAAGAACTGTAAGAGCAAAATTAATAGGCAGACCTGGGTGGCTCAGTTGTTTAAGTGTCTGACCCTAATTTTGGTTCAGGTCATGATATCACAGTTCTTGAGTTCAAGCGCCACGTCGGGCTCTGCACTGACAGCGCAGAGCCTGCTTGGGATTCTGTCTCTGCCCATTCCCCACTTTCTTTTTCTCTTTCTCTCAAAATAAATAAATAAACTTTAAAAATGCAAACTAATAAACCTTTAATTCAGTGTCTGTAAAAACATAGCATGCCGTTTTCTTCAATTGCTAAATTTAGTATTCATTTATACAAACTCAAATTTGAAAAAACTTAAGTTACATTTTGTTATTTTGCCAGAATTCCCAAGAACACGTAATGGTGACTGATAAATCATGGCCAAACACAAACTAAATGGTTATTGAAAGCAAAATAATTTCATAAGCAAAATTGTAAAAATCCTTCCAAAAATTGTACTAGCAAAAAAAATATCTATTTTTGTAAAATGTGGGTGTTTTTTCATGTGTTTGTGATAATGTGGGTGGGCCTGTATCTAGGAAGGTCTTAGAAGGTACCTGTTGAGATGGAACTAATATGGCAAGAACCTTGGTCCAGCAGAGATGGGACCTCAGTTGAGTGCTGACATCTCCAGGCCATCACTACCGTCAGTGTCACCAGGCTCCTCCCCTGTCTGGACTCTGATGCTGACCATGGTCTGATTGGAGCAGAAGCCCTGGCCCCAGGGAGGGGTCAGCAGAGAAAGCTCTGTGCCAGAATGGCGTAGGGGGTAGGGGCTGTCTTCCTCTCTGGGTCACTTCAGCCTGTGCCCTGTAGCACACTCCGGCACCTCAGAGACATAGGGGCTTGTAGGCCCAGAGGGGCCAGAAACAAACACCACCACAGGGCACCTAGTCCATCCATGGTGCAGCTGAGATCGGAACTGGGGTGTCCCAACTCCTAGCCAGGGCTTCTGACCAAGTATTTCCACATTTAGCCCATCTGTCATCTGGCCAGTGGATATTAGCCACCAGCTGTGTGCCTGCCCCAAGAGGGGCTTTACTAGATGGGATGGGTGTACCTATCTCCTTGCAGAGAGGAGACTTGTCCTGGGGGATCAAGGGAGGCCAGAGGCCAGGTGTGGTTCCAGGAAGAGTCCTAGTCAGGGCAGGGAGTACTTCCTGGAGGAGGCACAGTTGGAGCTTAGCTCTGAGGGTGGGTGAGATTTGGATGCAGGAAGGGCATCCTGGAGGAGGGAATTAAGGAGCAAAGGCCAAGCGGCTGGAATGAGTCTGTCACTCAGCACAGTGGGGAGGGAGACCTGCTTGCCTGGACTTGGGGGAGGTTGAAGACCAAGAGATGGAAATGCCCAGTTGGAGATGGGAGAACCTGGTCTGCAGGACACGTCTGGCGTATGTATGTCCATGACACACAAACCATAGGTAATATACATACGTGTGTGTGTGCATGTACATGTACATGACCAGTCACACGTACAACATGTACACACAACATAGGAGCAAATGCCCAAGGCCTTAGAGACCATATTCTGTCCAGTTGGAGGAAAAGGATGTTGGCTTGTGAATCATTGGAAACCAGAATGGGGTGAGGTGGAGTAAGAGACACCTTGAGGGTCCCCAACCTGCCTCTTTACCCACAGTTCTCCAAGGACGTCCTGGTCAACATCTATTCTGCCTACATTGATAACTTTCTCAATGCAAAGGATGCCGTGCGTGTGGCCAAGGAGGCGAGGCCTGCCTTTCTCAAGTTCCTGGAGGTATTATGGGCTAGCTCAGGGGGATGGACATGACCTTCATTGTGGTCTAGCTTTCGGGGGGGTGCCCAAGAGCTCCCAGCCTGGGCCCCACAGTCTTAGCATGTGGGTCAGCCTTTGCTCTTGGGCTGGGTTGGAGGGACTGGCTGGGGACCTATCCCTGAACATTCCCTTCTTTGCATGACATTCCTCACCTGGGATCCACCTTGCTTCTGGTTTCAGCAAAGCATGCGTGAGAACAAGGAGAAGCAGGCATTATCTGACCTTATGATCAAGCCTGTGCAGCGGATCCCACGCTATGAGCTTCTGGTGAAGGTGGGCATGGGGTCAGTGGGCAGGGACGCGAGGCCTGAAGGCATGTGAGGATGCAGGGGGTCCCCACTTTATCAAGCCTGGTATCAGTCCCCAGGGGTTGGGTAGGAAAATAAGTCCTCTCTGGAATCCACCCATAGCCCCTCCGGTTCCAGAAGTCAGTGTGGGCCCCAGGGCCTGACAGGGGTGGCTAAGCAGGGGTCTGGTCCCCATTTCTACCCCAGGATCTCCTGAAGCACACACCTGAGGACCACCCAGACCACCCACTCCTGCTGGATGCGCAGCGGAACATCAAACAGGTGGCTGAACGCATCAACAAGGGGGTGCGGAGTGCCGAGGAGGCAGAACGACATGCCCGTGTGCTGCAGGAGATTGAGGCTCACATTGAGGGCATGGAGGATGTGAGTGCCACCCCCTTCCACCTGTGCCTTTTTTCCCATCTGTGGTCACCTGGAGTCATGGTTGCATCCATATCCACAGCAGTATCTGCGCTGTGTTTGCATCCATGTCTACCAGCATCCCCACCAATCTTCATCCAAATCCATGTCCTCTTCCATGCCTGTCTCTGGCCATGTGTCCCGTGGCCTGACAGCACAGCATCAGGAGGATGGATGGGATGTGCTTCTACTGGCCTGGCACACAGAGCAGGGCCAAGAGGTCTCTGGGATCTGGGAAGGAGATGGAATTAAGAACTGGCCTTCAAGACGTTTTGTCTCTCCTGCCCCACAGCTCCAAGCCCCTCTGCGGCGGTTCCTAAGGCAGGAGATGGTCATTGAAGTGGTAAGAAGTGTCCCATTGTCTACCTACCTGTTCCCATCTCCCCACTTTGTTCATGCTCCTGCTCATACCTGCTGCCCATGGGCCTGCCTGCTCTTCCCCACAACAGGAGTCCCGGGTCGAGTCCCAACTCTGCCTCTGCCTCTGGGAATTGGAGGCAGAGCCCTCACCCCTCTGTGGGCCTGGCTGTCCCCTTGGGCACTGTGGGCAGGAGGGTGGGCCTCTGGGCCTGAGTCCTGCCTCGGGCCCCACAGAAGGCAGTTGGCGGCAAGAAGGACCGGTCCCTCTTCCTGTTCACTGACCTCATCGTCTGCACCACCTTAAAGAGGAAATCAGGCTCCCTGCGGCGTAGCTCCATGAGCCTGTGAGTGGCTGGGGTGAGGGGGCTGGGCTCTGGAAGGGGAGGAGCTGTTGTCCCTCCCTGAGCCCCACTCCCCTGCCCTGGCCAGAGCACCCCCTTGGCTCCCCACAGGTACACGGCAGCCAGCGTCATTGACACGGCCAGCAAGTACAAGCTGCTGTGGAAACTGCCACTGGAAGATGCGGACATCATCAAAGGTGGGGCTGGCCCAGGCCTGCCCAGGGGTTCTGGGTGTCAGGGTCCTCCCCTAAGAAGGGGTTTGAGCTGTGGCCAGGCTGGCTGCCTACCCAACTGCTTTTCTGCTTTGGGGCCTCATTTTCCCATCCAGTAAAAGGTGGGTGGCATGCAGGGAACACAAGAGAGACAATGTAGGGAGTGAAAGAAAATTTGAAAGAAAAGTCAGATCAAAGGAGTTACTGTCTCTAGGAAACAAGGATAAGGGCCTGTTAAAAAGAAGGAATAGTCAGAGAACAAGAAAGAGCCTTCGACCCTTAAATATGTAGCAGAATTGTAGGGGCATCTGGATGGCTCAGTCGGTTGAGTGACTCTTGGTTTCCGCTCAGGTCATGATCTGTGGTTTGTGAGATCAAACCCCGTGTCAGGCTCTGTGCTGCCAGTGTGGAGCCTGTTGGGATTCTCTGTTTCTCCCTCTCTCTCTCTGCCCCTGCCCCCCACAATAAATAAATAAACTTAAAAAAAAAAAAAGAGTAGGAGAAAACCTAAGCCTCAGCTTTTCTAATACACTCTACTGCTGTCTCCTCTGCCTGTGTGTGGGCTACTGGTCCAGGGTGTACTCCCCATGCCAGGCAGTGCCGGGTGTGGGGGTGCTGAGCTGGCCTATGGGGCCAGCTACTTGGCCCTGGTCAGGTATGAGAGGACTAGAGAAATCCAGGGCATCAGCTCATTTTCCTTTCTTTGTGGGGGAATCAAGTCCCTTGGTCAGCAGATTTGAGTGCCTGAGGCTCTGGCTGCCCGGCTGATTGCCCTGTGGAGGCCGCCCCACTGCTCCTTCCAGTGTCAGCAGGAGCCTGCACGAGCTGCTGAGCCGCCTGCTGTTTACTCTTTGTGCTCTTCCAGGGGGTTCTCCAAGGGACCAGTAGCCTGGGCCAAGGGGCTCTAAATCAGGCCCTCTTCCCTGTTCCTCGGCCTGTGGTTTCCCTGCGAGCTGCCTTCGTTCCTGGGGCCTTGGGGTTTACAAGCACTCAGCTTGGCAGGCCTCTCCCCATGCTGAACTGCAGACTGTGAGGAAGGAGAATGTCTGTCCACACCTGACCTTGTCTGCCTCTGTGTCTGCCCATGGCCTTCCTCTGTCCCCGCCAGGGGCATCCCAAGCCACCAACCGGGAGAACATCCAGAAGGCTATCAGCCGCCTCGATGAGGACCTGACCACCCTGGGCCAGATGAGCAAGCTTTCTGAGAGCCTTGGTTTCCCGCACCAGGTCTGTGCCCTCTGTCTGAAGCTGGGGGAATGGGGCAGTGGGCGGGGGGGTGTTTCCTCCTGAGGGAGAGAGAACAGCCTTTTCATTTGCATGAGGAAGAGGTCAGTCACCACTGTCACTTATTGGAAGGGGTTAAATACAGCCTCACCCCCAGCTGAGAGAAGTGGTGTGTTCCAGGCCTGAGGGTGGAGACACAGCTCTGTACCCAGCTGAGGGAGGAGAGAGGACCAATCATATCTGCTGGGGGGAAATCCAGGCTACCTCCTGCAGTGGGGAGACAGAGTCCCATTCTCTGTCTGAGGGGAGAGGCAGGTCTCCACTGGCATTCCCAGGGCAGGAGCAGGCTGTGGGGAGATGTCGGGGCCTGAGGCCTGGGTCCTCCTCCCGGCAGAGCCTGGACGAAGCGCTGCGGGACCTTTCAGCCGCCATGCACCGGGACCTGTCAGAGAAGCAGGCACTGTGCTATGCGCTTTCCTTCCCCCCTACCAAGCTGGAGCTGTGCACCACGAGGCCTGAGGGCACTGACTCCTTCATCTTCGAGTTCCCCCACCCTGATGCCCGCCTCGGCTTTGAGCAGGCGTTTGATGAAGCCAAGAGGAAGCTGGGTAAGCCTGGCCCCTGCTGGTGTCCTCCTTCCAGCACCGCTAGGCAGTGGGCAGCACCTTGCGGCGGTCTGTGAGACCAGGAGCGAGAAACCCCGAGACTGCTGTGTCCTGTGCTTCAGTGCCTGCTGGTGGGAGGATGGACTGAGACTCATGCAGAGAAACAGGAGACTTTCCTAGGGCCTTCCGGGCAGGGAGGGGATTCCATGGATAGGGTGAGCTTAGGGCAGGGGTGCTACTGTGGGAGTGGATGCCAGGACCCCTCTCCCTGCACCCCATATACATACACTCTGAGCAGGCCTAGATCAGGGAAAGCTATTCATCAGGGTCCGTGGCTTAGAATATCCTTGGAGACCTCTAGGTCTACTTCCCACATTGTACAGATGGGAAAATTGAGGCTAGGGACAAACAGGACATATCCTATAGCCCTCTCATCCTCCCTTGAGAGACCCTGAGGAGCAGGGGAGGAAAGTAAATGGGCAAGGGTGAGGCTGGTGGTAAGCAGTGTTTTTTTGTCCACCTCCCCTACAGCATCCAGCAAAAGCTGTCTAGACCCCGAGTTCCTGAAGGCCATCCCCATCATGAAAACCCGCAGTGGCATGCAGGTATGTGTACGTGCCTGGGTGATGTGGGTGCACATATTCAAAGCCAAACGTGTTCATGGGTTTTTGTTTTGTGTATGTTATGCACATGTCTTGAGCATTACAGTTGCCCTCTGTATCGTTGGTGTACAACTCTGCACATGCATGTGGATACTCCATATGTGTCATGTGCATATGGGTGTGGCCATGGATGTCAACATGTGCGCATGGGAACAAAGGCTGTGTGATAAATGTGAAACTGTCTAATTTATGAGTTTGCATACCTAGGGACAGAGGTTACTATTTTTCATATTTGTTACCCATATATATATGTGAGTATATTTGGGGTTTATATGTACCTGGATGTATGTGTACACATATGTACATGAATAGATGATACTTCTATCACACAGGCATATGTGCATTTGATGTGCACAGTGTCACATGCGCTGTGTGTGTGTGTGTGTGTGTGTGTGACGTACACGTGTATACAGAGGGATATACTGGAATTCATGCACACCCATGCAGAGCTGCCTCCCTCCATTCTGCTGGTCGGCCTGGAGAGCAGTGGGGTGCTGGCAGCGATTCTTCCATTCACCTTCCCCTGTCCGTTGGTGTCTTCTGCAGTTCTCGTGTGCAGCTCCGACCCTGAGTAGCTGCCCTGAGCCCATGCCCGAAGTGTGGGTGTGCAACAGCGATGGCTACGTGGGCCAGGTATGCCTGCTGAGCCTGCGCGCTGAGCCCGACGTGGAGGCCTGCATCGCCGTCTGCTCCGCCCGCATCCTCTGCATTGGGGCAGTGCCCGGCCTGCAGCGCCGTGGCCACAGGTGAGGCCTGGGGCCGTGGGCAGGCCAGCAGGACAGAGTCCCTGTCCCTAACCCCTACATGGCTGCAGGTATGGATGGGGCCAGGCCCAGTGGGCTTGTGGACGAGTGGGGCAGAGCCTTGGCCCCTGGTGGCTCTTATCCGCACTCCTGTCTCTCACAGGGAGCAGTCTGCCTCACTGAGAAGTCCCCCAGAGACGGCACTAGAGACCCCCGGTCCAGAGCTGGACGTTGAGGCTACGGATGAAGAGGCAGCGACGCTGGTAGAGCCAGGGCCCCAGCCCTGCCTGCACATCTCCATTGCAGGTTCGGGGCTGGAGATGGCACCAGGCCCCATCGAAGGGGACACTCGCCCAGAATTGGTGCCCTTTGACAGCGACTCCGATGATGAGTCTTCGCCTAGCCCCTCGGGAACCCTGCAGAGCCAAGCCAGCCGGTCCACCATCTCCTCTAGCTTTGGCAGTGAGTGCCCAGCTTGGGGCTGTCAGGCAGGGTGGACTGTGCCAAGGAGGGGGCAGCACAGCAGGTACTGATGGGAGAAGAGGGACCACCATAGGCAAAGGCATGGATTCAAGTCTCAGGATGTCAGTACACAGAGTAGTGGGAGCCAGCCAGCAAGGTGGGTAGGGGCCGTGACACCAAAGGCCCAGAGAGCAATCGGACAGTCAGGCCCGATCCTGCACACCATGAAATGCTCACTTAAGTCGGGAAGATGGAGTAGGGGGTAGAATGGTCGATCCTCCTGTCCATGATGGGCCAGTGGATTGGAGCAGGCCAGCACTAGCAGCATGTAGCACTAAACTGTCAGTGAGCAGAATGACAAGGCCTGACTGAGCTGTGCAGAGGCCACCAGGATGGGAGAACAGCTGTGGGAGGCCCTCAGAAGGGACCTGGCCAGGAGGGATGCACTGAGAGATGGAGGCCTAAAAAGAGCCTAGCAGAGGTGGAATGGAGGCAGAGACCTTTGTCTCCCTCAGATGAGGAGACCCCAAGCTCCAAGGAGGCCACTGCAGAGACGACCAGTTCAGAGGAAGAGCAAGAGCCTGGCTTCTTGCCGTTGTCTGGCTCCTTCGGGCCTGGCGGTCCCTGCAGCACCAGCCCAATGGATGGGAGGGCCCTTCGCCGCTCCAGCCGTGGCTCCTTCACCCGGGGCAGCCTTGAGGACCTGCTGAGCATTGATCCTGAGGCCTACCAGAGCTCTGTGTGGCTGGGCACTGAGGATGGCTGGTAAGGTCAGGAGAGGGGCTGGGGACATAGCACCAGAACCCTGAACTCTCTGCTTTGGAAATCATATGGTATCCTGAAGCAGCAGGAGGACTTTGGGTCAGACCTCAGGAGTGCTGGCAGCCAGAGCTGCCAATAGGTCTGAGACCCGTAGGGAGGTTCTGGGATCTCAGTGCTTTGGGCAGGCACCCGGCAGGAAGGAGATGATGGTGGAGACAGAGGTGGAGGGATAACTTTAGGGACTGGTATGTGCAAGCATCTGTCACAGGTGCACACCCCTGATCCACAGCGTCCACGTGTACCAGTCCTCCGACAGCATCCGTGATCGCAGGAACAGCATGAAGCTCCAGCATGCAGCCTCTGTGACCTGCATCCTGTAAGGCCCTTGGGTGGTCCTCCTAGTCCAGACCCTTCTACACATGCAGGTTTCCTGCTGTTCACCCAGCTCTCTCTGCTCTACCGGCCCCTCCTTTCTGCAGAGGCTGGAGGCCAGAAGCTTCACCCTAGGCTAGCTGTGCCTTTCATACACTCTGACTATGGGCAAGTCATTACCCCTTCCTAGCTTCAGGCTCCCCTACCTGGAGAGGTGGTCTCTCAGGAACCATAGCCATTCTTTCTGTGATCCTCATGACCCCAGCTGACCTCCTCTGGCCTCCTGAAACCCCTGACTCCTCCTCCTTTTCCTTGCCTAGGTATCTGAATAACCAGGTGTTTGTGTCTCTGGCCAATGGAGAACTTGTGGTCTACCAAAGAGAAGCAGGTGGGGACCCACCCCTCCCCCAAGACCCTCCCTGGTGTTGGCACTGTCTTCTGAGCAGAGGTGGGGCCTTGGGGCCATGAGTCTGAAGCTGTGGCTTGGGGCAACTCTCAGGCCCTCTCTGGGCCTTGGCGTCCTTGTGTATAAGTGAGGGCACCATTTCATTTCATTTCAGGGTATAGGGGTGAGGCAATACTAGACTGAATTTACTCTGTTTTCTTTATCCCACTCCAGGCCATTTCTGGGACCCCCAGAATTTCAAGTCTGTGACCCTGGGTTCTCAGGGGAGTCCCATCACCAAGATGGTGTCTGTGGGTGGGCGGCTGTGGTGTGGCTGCCAGAACCGAATCCTTGTCCTGAACCCTGACACGCTGCAGCTGGAGGTAGCAGGGCAGGGGGCGGGGGGGAGTGGAGACAGAATTGGTGATCTGGGGTGAGCCTGGCTCGTGAAAGTGGGAGATGAGACCATGGGGGCCATAAGAAAGCATCCGTCTGTCCAGAGAGAGCCCAATGACTGATCTGAAAACCTCTCAAGTCTAAAATTCTCTGATCACGGGATCATGGAGTTCTATAGGAAAAGGTAGCTCCATTTTAATTTCTGAGGTTTGAGTAGGGGGCTTCAGTGAAGCCAAGCTCTGATAGTTTGGTCATCTAGACCAAGGAGGAAGGCTGCCTTTGCTGTCAGTCCAGGTGGGCTTTCTGGAGAGGTTTGGTGGCAGCTGCAAAGGATGAGAGGGGCACTGGTGACGCACAAGGCAGGGAGGGGCCAGGGAAGGCCGGCCTGCCAGTCACTCATCTGTGCTCTATTTGTCTCCCTGACCAGCACACGTTCTACGTGGGGCAGGATTCCAGCCGCAGCGTGGCCTGTATGGTGGACTCCAGCCTGGGTGTGTGGGTGACATTGAAGGGTAGTGCCCACGTGTGTCTCTACCATCCAGACACCTTTGAGCAGCTGGCAGAGGTAGACGTCACACCTCCCGTGCATAGGATGCTGGCAGGTACTGACCTCAGTCCACCACTATCCCTTCCCTTGGAGCCTTTGTGCCCCATCACTGAGGAAGCTGAGCCAGGGCCAGGACTCGGCCTCACCTCTGGTCTGTTTTGCACCCTAGGCTCGGACGCCATCATCCGGCAGCACAAGGCTGCCTGCCTGAGGATCACAGCGCTGCTGGTGTGTGAAGAGCTGCTGTGGGTGGGCACCAGTGCCGGAGTCGTGCTCACCATGCCCACCTCGCCCAGTACCGTCAGCTGCCCACGAGCACCCCTTAGCCCCGCTGGCCTAGGCCAGGGACACACCGGCCACGTCCGCTTCTTGGCTGCAGTCCAGCTGCCAGACGGCTTCAACCTGCTCTGCTCAACCCCCCCACCTCCCCCAGACACAGGTGGGTTTGTGCGTCCTACCAACCAGGGATCTTGGACTCTGTTTAAGACTCCCCATGTCCTGCCAGAAGAGGTTTAAGAGGAAAGAAGAGTGTAATACAGAGCTGGAAGGGGCATATATGACAGGAAATAGGTTCTAGAAACCCCAAAATAAAACCTCCTAAGATAGGGCATGTGTGTGAAACCCTCTCTAGAAGGGTCACGGTAGACAGGGAGTGAACCATAAGAACCATAACCTAAGAATTAGACTATGACACTGCAAGAGATGTATATGGCAAGAAATGAAAGAGGACTAGAGATGATGTCTGGGGCAGGAAGTGGAGTCAGGAAGTGTTGTGCAGAGCAGGAAATAGCAATAGCACCAGCAAGTAGAGCACAGAATTGCAGATAAGACAGAAGTGGCCTGTGAGAATTAGAAAGTGAAATTATTAGGAAACGAGGCCCATCAAGGAGGTCACAGTTAGCCAAGTCTTGCTTTGACCAGGCAGGAAACCATATTCCCAAGAGGAAGTGGTGGTGGGAATCAGAAAGCAGGGAAGCCTCGGCCAGGAGCAGTGTGTGTCCAGAGAAGACCTGAGCTCCCTAGCCGAGAAAGATCTGTTAGAAGCAGGAAGTGGCATGAGGAGGACAGTGCATGTTCAATAATGGGGAGAAAGTGGTGTGTCCCTGGGAACTTATGTCACTCTTGGCTAGAAAGTACAGGTAGGAGGTAAGTTGTGTGACTGCCAGGAAGTGGGCATTTCTTTTCAAACAAGAAGTTCTTGGCTATCAGGAAGTAGGATCCCCCCAGGAAGTGTGCCTGTCTCTCTTCCTGTCTTCTGGGGTGCAGGCCTTTAGGGGACAGTATAGCCACCAGTCACCCTCAGGCTAATGGATCCTCTCCCTCCGCCATCAAGGTCCTGAGAAGCTGCCATCCCTGGATCATCGGGACTCCCCTCGGCACCGAGGACCTGCCTCACCCAGACCTAAAATGCTGGTGATCAGCGGAGGTGACGGCTATGAGGACTTCCGACTCAGCAGTGGGGGTGGTGGCAGCAGCGAGACTGTGGGCCGAGACGATAGCACAAACCACCTCCTCCTATGGAGGGTGTGACCCTGTCCACTGTGGCCCAGGACTTGCCCGCCCACCTGTCCTCAACCTGCTTGCCTCTTTCTAGCCCACGTGCAGACTCTGATCAGGAGTGTCCCACCAGGGGCTCACCTGTCCCTGTGTGGGCTCCCTCCTATCCCTGAGGAAGTATTACTGATGGAACACCCGCTGGCCAGTGGACCAGGGCCTTTCCCAACCCTCTGGCTGCTGTGGTGCTCCCAGTCATGATGGGGGTGGGGTAGGGGCACGTGGGCTGCCCAGGACCTCTGTCCCTGGAGCTTCTACCAAAGACACGGCCGGGCCTGGACTCCATGGGGCTAGGGAGGGCCATGTGCAATATTTGGAGGGTTTTCTGGGGACAGTGGAGGGCTGGAGACAGAATCCTTTCCCATGTACAGTATTTATGTTCCTTTTTAGATGTGTACCTTCCCAAGCACTTATTTATGCAATGACCTGGGCAGGGGGTGATTTGAGGAAATAACAGAAGGGAAAACCCTATTCCTGTGCTGGGGGCCACCCTAGGACCCTAAGCAAGCCTTCCTGGAAGGACCAATCCCCCCACCATTACAAACATACATGCATGTGTGCACACACAGACACACACACACTGCATTAGGGCACTGAAACATTGCCTCTTCACATGTCCTTTCCATGGCCTCGCCCTGATTGGGCTGCCCTCCGGTATCCAGAGCCAAGGACCAAGTACCCTCAGTCATTCAGAACAAGATGATGACTGCTGGGAGCAGTGACTCCCATCTAGGGGCCTCCCAGGGCTTGGCGTTTCCTAACTTGTTGGTAGTGCCTTAGTCGTTTCCAAATTTGGTAACACTGATGGGGAAATGGGCAGGGCTCTTTCCTGGCCTGAGCAGGGAAGAGGAAAGGGCCCCTGCTCTCCACAAAGTTGCCCCCTAGTCCCTGTGTCTCATGCACTGGCACGTATGGTCACCTTGGGAGCGTGGGCCTAGGAGCCCCCTCACTCTGACCACTGAGTCCCTCTCTTCACACCCTTCCTACCAGGGCAGCCCCTCCAGGAAGAACACCCAGAACTGAGGGGCTGCACATGGCCTCTTCAACTGGGAACCACTTGAGGGCAGTCTCTTCTCTGCCCCCTGGACTGCAGGAGCCATTCTGACCCCTAGCCCCCTTGCTTCTTCAGCTATAGCTCCAAAGGTCTGGTTTCAGATGGGGTTTGTTTGGTTCTGTTTTTGTTTGGGGTGTATGGGTCATTGCGGTCTTAGATTATGTTTCTCTTGCTACCATACAGTCATATATTAACTTTCCTTGGATGATTAATTTTAAAGAGTCAATAAATAGAAACGCCAAATGATTGCTCCCCACAGTGGCCTCTAGCCAGCAACCTCAGGGCTCCCCGTCCAATGGGCCTCCCAGCACCTACTCACTTGAGCAGAAGGGAGGGCTTGGAGACCCAGAAGGGTGCTGGGATGGCAAGGCTGCCGCGTGCTGTGTTATCCTAGGCATGTCACTGCCCCTGTATGGGCTATAGTTCTTTCATCCAGAAAACCAGTGCCAGGTCACTGCTTTGTAACCGGGGCTACGTGTCAGAATCCCTTCTAGGTCACATGTGTAAATAGAAAGCATGATACATAATTGTGTGTCCATGTGAGTATACATTCTCAGGCTCCCTACAGCTTCTTAGTCACTGGGTCTGGGATGAGCCTTGGGAATCTGAAGCTGACATAGGCAGCAAGTAAAAAACTGGGCGACCAGGGAGCCTATATGGCTCCTCCAGGAAATGGTGTTCTCTGCAGCAAAGCCTCATATGAGGCTGGAGAATCTGACAGAAGCTAAGGTGAGTTCAGGTTTGGAACAAGGGTAGCATCCAAGTCTGTCTGATTTCTGGTCCAAAACAGTGTCATTAAAGTAGACATAAAAATGCAGGGGCACTGGGTGGCTCAGTTGGTTGAGCGTCTGACTTCAGCTCAGGCCAGTCTCATGGATCGTGAGTTGGAACCCTGCATCAGGCTCACTGCTATCAGTGTGGATCCTGCTTTGGATCCTCTGTCCCCCCTCTCTCTCTGTCCCTTCTCCACTCTATCTCAAAAATAAATAAATATTAAAAAAAAAAAAAGAATGCAGAGGCCAGCCCCGTGAGCCCAGCCAGTCCACACAGGGCAGGGCAGATCTCTTCCCACCAGGGTACGCCCCCAGGGCTCAAGATGGTGGCCACTTGCAAAGGGCAGAGCAGCCCCAGCTCTGCTGGACTCGTTGGAACGTTTTCCAACCTAAGTGATTAACACTTTACACATACCAGTTGCTGAAGGGGGAATGCAGGTTCGTGCTTTGCAAACTGGTATACACACATCTCGGGTCTGCTGGGCCCTCAAGGCCACAGGACATGCTTGGAACACCTCCCTATAGCATCACTTCACTCGGAAGATCTGGGAAAGAGGGGATTATATTAAAGACACCTATTCCAGAGTAAAAGGCAAGGTTTGTGTGGAATTCATGGTGAAACAAAGCAGAAAGAACACAGGCTTTGAAGCTGATCAGAAATCTTGACTTTGCCACCAACTAGCTATGTGACTTCGGATGAGTTGTATCCCCTGTGAGCCTTCATTTCCTCATCTGAAAGTGGGGCTATTAATCCTTTCCCCAAAAAAGAGATTTGTTCTGTCCTGAAATAAAATGGGGGCTAAGTAGTGGAAAGGTGAACTGGCAGTAAATAATAGCACAGCGGCCCACGTATCAGAGCTCCATCAGGACACTTGGCCTCTCCACCTTGAGACTCTTCCCTCCCTTACTGCCAGACAGCTGCTGTTCTCACTGCTTCACAGCTTCTGTGGTCTTAGGGCCTCTTCACCCTCAACATAGGGGTCCTGGCCAGACTTCATTTTCAGCATTGGATACTCAAGACCAGATTCTCAGCATTTTCCCAGCTCAAGTGCCTTAGTAGCACTGGGCCTGGCCCAGCCCATTGTTACCGAGGAGGGCACTGGGCAGCCAGTGGACAGGTGTTAGTCCTGAGCCAGTCAGCTGTGGGCAGGGAGGTCCTGAGATGAATAGTTATTAGGCCCCAGGCCCAAGGGAGAGTCCTGGAAGAATTTGCTCCTCTAAAGCAGTAGTTCTCAACCTTGGCTACACATTATAATCACCTGAGGGGCCCAGCCCATATCCCAGACCAATTAAATCAGAGTTCTGAGTATAGGACCCAGGTATCAGTACTTTCCAAGGGAACTGGATTGAAGTATAGTGTTTGTACAGAAAAGTACACAAGTTGTTAGTGTGTGGCTTGATGAATTTTCATAAAGTAAATATACCCAGATCAAAATAATGAGTATTTGTCAGCCTGAAAGGTTCCCAAATGTCCCCTCTGGGTCTATCCTCCAAGGGTAACCACTACACTATCTTATGACACCATGTTTTAATTTCGCCAGCTGAGGTAGAGAACCAGTGCTTTAAAGGGTATGGCCATGGCTGGCCATTGGAGTTGGAGGAAGTGGGGCTTAGGTTTGGTATGAAGAGGGAACAGCTTGAGCCAAGGCAAGCAGGGGAGGGGGAGAGGAGTCCATGGCGTAGGCCCAGCTGGAGTGGAGGAAGAGGCAGGGGAAGCCAGAACATGAGCTCTGTGAGAGGGGACTTCATTTTGTTCTTTGCTCCACGCCTAGGCTGCCTGCAGTACCTGACACGTAGTAGATGCTCAACAAAATGTGTGTTGAATTAAATCTAGAGAATCCAGTTGTGGTCCCCTTCTAGGTCTTAAATATCACAAAACAATAACCCCAGCTCCCAGTTACTGTTTGCTGCAAGTCAGGAGCATGGACCATCTCACTTAATCCTCACAATGGTCCTGTGAAGTTGGCACCATTACTATTCTCTTTCTTCAGATGAGAAAACTGAGGTTCAGAGAAGTTAAATGCCTTCCTCAAGGTCACTGGTCTGCTAAGTGGTACAGCCTGGATTCACATGTGATCTGTCTGCTCAAGTCTCTGTGGCTCAGAGAAGAGAGGAGGGGAAGTCACATGGAGTGGCTGGAGGACAGGAGAGACAGAGCCTGAGCACCCAGAGCCACATCCAATCACTCATGAGGTGTCTGGCTCATGTCTCTTAGACCAGCTCTGGTTGGGTGTTCTGACCTCAGAGACAAGAGAGAGCCATCCCTTCTCCAAAGGGATTCTCCAAGTGGTTCCTTGGGTTAGGGACAGAGGCCAGGGTTTAGCTAGACATCTACCTCATGGGGAAGATGAGGCACAGAGAGGGATAGGGACTTACTTCAGATCACACAGCAAGGTAGCATTGAGGCTGGGGCCATGGGGGCGGGGGGAGTGGAAGTGGGGTGGGTATAGAGGACAGCCCAGGCAGGAAGGTTTCCTGTGATCAGAATAGTCAGAGAATGACGCTTGGAACCTATGAAGCACAGGACTAGATTAGCTGGCCTTCAGGGACCCCATCATATGCCTCAAACTGGGGCTAGCAGTAGTCTGCAGGTCCAGAAGCCTGGGTGAAGGCACAGCAAATTTGGCTAAGGCCCTGGCTTAGACCTTTTGGGTAGAGACTGGGGAGGAGATGGAGGACCCAGGTGTCTGAACTCAAGCCTCAGTCCTAGCCTCCCCCCACTGTGTGACCCCAGGCAAGTGTATGCCCTCTCTGGACCCAAAGGACCTCTGTGAGACCTTCACATCTTTTGCACGCCTGCCAAACACCAGTTCTCTCTTCTGTCCTCACAGACCTTAAGCCACAGCCCAGGTTGCAGGAAGCAGCAAGGGGAAGTGCTATTTTGGGCCCATTATGGCCAACGAGGAGTTCTGCCTGGCAAAGGCAAGTGAACAGGCATCCCAAGCTGGATCAGGGATAGATTGCAGGGCTGAACTGAGGAGGTGGACATAGACTAGGTATCAGGGACAAGTTGGGGCAGATCCCAGATGCCAGGGTGTGGGGATGACACAGGGCAAACGCTGAGGAAGCAGGAGGACAGGGAGCAGATAGGGGTTTTGAGCCCAGAAGGGGTTCTTTTTTTCTAGAAGAAGCTGGTGTCCCTGACTTGGGGTCTCAGTAGATCCTCACAACACCTTGGGCTTGTGCTCAGAGAGTTCCAGTCACTTGCTTAAGCCACACAGTCTGGTAATGGCAGAACTGGGACTTGACCCCTTTCTGTGCGACACCAAAACCCAACCCCACTGGGATTTCAGACCCGTGTGAGGGTCTGGACCTAAATTTGGACAGAGCCTAGCTCTCAGGCCCAGCAGTCTCAGCTCAGTTCCTGCCCTGCCCCGCCCCAGGCTGAACCCCTACCCTGGCCTCCTACCCTCAGCTCCCCCTTAGACCTCTCCCTGGAGCTATGGCACTAACATATGGGGCAGCCTACCCTTAAAAGGGTAGGGCTTGGCCAGCTGGCGTTAGTCAAGTGCAGAACATTGGAAGTTTTTTTTATTTTATTTATTTTATTTTTAAAAATAATTTTATTTATTTCTAGGAGAGAGAGAGAGAGAGCAGGGGAGGGTCAGAGAGAGAGGGAGACACAGACTCTGAAATAGGCTCCAGGCTCTGAGCTGGCAGTCAGCACAGAGCCCAACGCGGGGCTCGAACCCACGAAACGCGAGATCATGACCTAAGCGAAAGTCGGACGCTTAACCGACTAAGCCACCCAGGCGCCCCTGAAAGTTTTTTAAAAGATTTTTTTTTAAAGTAATCTCTGTACCCAATGTGGGACTCAAATTTACAACCCAGAGACCAAGAGTCACGTGTTCCACCGACTAAGCCAGCCAGGTGCCGCTAGAGATTGAAATTTAAGTCGGAACCCCCAGCATTCCTCCTTCTATTTCCATGTTAAAATTCCAGTGCCACCAGCAGAGGGCGCCACCCTCTGGTCCACAGCCCCAGAAACTGATATCTGCTCAGGTCGCTTGCAAACAACTGCACCCCATGCCTCTGATCCTTTGGGACAGGGTCCCCATTGCAGGCAGGGCCTCAGCGGGACATCTAGCCCATGACCTGCCTCTGGAGCACCATCACAGCTCACCCCGGCTTACTGGAGCATGTGCTGTGCCACCTAGGATGAGGTGCTGGCTTTCTCTGGGCTCACTTCCTCAGTTGCACTATAACAGGTTCAGATGAGATGGTCTCTGAGGTCCCTAAGTGCAGGGATTGTAATGATAAGATTTCGCAGGTTCATCTGAGATGCCAGGAGTTTTAAAAGCCTGTGATTGTGAGAGTCCTTTGTTCTCAACCCTGTGTCTCTCTAAGCTCTATAAAAAGCTGATCTAAATCTCTCCTGTAGCCTCCAACTCCTTCCCTGTCTCCTCACTAGACGCTCCCAGATTCTTGAGCAGGGTTCCATCTGCAGCTCATTGTGGTTCAGGAGTCAGAGCTGGTAGTAATTAACAATTAGGTTCCCTCATAACCTGAGGGTGCGGGTGTGGATGTGTGTGGTCTGTGGCTCCAGGAGACCCAACTCTACGGAGATGCAAACTGAGAGCCCAAACGTGCCAACCAGAGTCCCCAAGCCGCAAGAGGGACCACATCAGCCCCACTGTTCTGGATCTTTCCTCCTGGCTCAAGTTGCTGCTGCCCACCCTTAGCACTCAGACAGGTGGGGCAGATCACCTCCTCCTACAGAGAACTAGAACGATCTTCAGGGAACAAGTTTGGCACCCAGATTTTCAGATGGGGAAACTGAGAATGGGGAGGGAGTTGACCAAAACCTCACAGAGAGCTAGCAGTAGGTGTAGACCCTATGTAGGATGTCTGATTAATAGCCCATGCTCCTTGACCAAAAAGCATATCCTCATTTAGTCTATTAAGTGGCACGTGACATGCTATCATTTGAACTCCGGAACTTGGAACTGGGGTATAGAAGGTCCCCTTACAAAGAAAACATTTGCGGGAACAGAGGGCCTTTTGGGCTGCTCTCACCACTTCACCAGGTCCCCAGCATAGATCCTTTCTGGGCTCCCCCTACCCCCATGGGGTTTGGATTTGGGATATTAGACCTTGGGGCCACCTTTGCCCTAGCACTGAGGGGTTTCCATTGAGATATGAGGGGGATGGGACTATGATCCTGAGATCAGTCACCTGGAGCTCTTCCCCTACAACCTGGGCATGGCCCAAGGAAATGGAAACTCTTTCCCTTCCCCCCTCCTTCTGCAGGTGTCCAGTTCTCCTCCTAGAATCTCCAGGACCCTGGGGACCTGACTTTCCCCACCCCCTCACCCCACAGCTCAGGTTCTAGGATTCAGTTTGTTTAGAAGTCTCTACCTCTCCACAATCTATCCCCAACAGACTTATTTTGCTTCCTTTACCTCTGTCAGGGGCTGTGATTATCCCTTTCCCAGCCAGGCCTCTGCCCCCAGCAGGAGGCCCTCTGTGCTGTGTGCATCTTCTTCCAGCCCTGCTGTCCTTGGAGGACCGCCTGGGATCTCCTCAATAGTACTGAGTGGGTGAAACTCTGACTGCTGAGCTGCTGCCTCCAGTCCTGGCCCACCATATTGCACAACTCCAGAGGGCACAATTCACAGAGCTGGGAATACAATGTGAATAGTGTCCTGGAGTCCCTAGTCACTGCCTTACTGGGCACCCTGATGGCTGACAATGAGAATCTACAGGGTGGGACAGCTGGTGGTAGGGAAGGGAGAACAGTGTGTCATCTGCCCTGCTGGAAGGAGGGACTATCTTGTCAGAGAGGGGTGGGCTGGAGAATGGAAACTGGAAAGGCCTCTGGAGGAAGGCGCTTTGAGTTGGGCCCTGAGGCACGTGTAGGAGACCACTACGTGTACCTCCATTATAAATTCACTTTCATCTGGACTTTCCTCAGCAAGCAAGGACTTCCAGGGGCCGATCTGGGCCTCATCAACAAAGTGAGGTCGTTCTCCCTGGTTGCCAATTTGCAGGAGAAAAACAAGACCCAAGAAGGGGCGGCTGTGGTCCTGCCTGAACTGGCAATGGTGACAGGACCCGGAGTAGCATCCAAGTCTCCAGTCTGTCTTGCATCGCGCAATCCCTTCTTTTTTGGTTTGGAGCCCAGAAGAGGCTGATCCCAGAGGCCTCTTCCCTCGCAGCCCCCTGCAGTTCCCGGGGGGCGCGAGAGGTGGCGAAACAGAGCAGCGCGGCCTGAAGGGAGAACGCGAGACCCTACGCGTCCACAAGGGGTGGGGACCCGGGGGCGCGAGCCCGGACTCTGACGTACGGGGCGGGGCCGGCGACCGTGACGCGCGGAGGCGGGGCTGCGCACCTTACCGGCCCGGCCGGCGATTCATTCAAAAGGCGCGTAGCCTGCGCGGCCGCCGGTGAGCTTGCGGAGCCTGGGCTGGTCTGCCCGTCTGCCCAGGGGGTTGAGCTGCTGGGGCTGCTGCGGGGCGGCCAGGTAAGGAGGGCGCGCGGGGCCTCAGCCCGGGGTCTGCTTCCCGCGGCCGAGGCCAGAGGGGTGCGGACCCGAGTGGCGCCCCCCGCCTCCCCGAGTCTCTGAGGAAGTTGGCCGGCGCGGCGGATGCCGCAGCCTGGGTCCTGCGCCCCCCTCCCCCGCGTCCTGTCCTGGCGTCTTCCGCGCACAGTTCCCCGCCCATCTCTGAGCCCTCTGCTCCGGGACCTGGGCGTCCTCTGGACGCGACTCCAGGCCGGGCCGTGCGCGGCGGCGGGACTTGCAGTTTGAGGAGTCGGCGGGCCCAGCAGACGCCCCCGGCCTGGGGAACTTGGACCGAGACCAGGAACGGGTGCGGGACGGGACGGCTGCGGCTGGGCCCG
>NW_027529630.1:2129317-2186864 GCF_008692635.1 Crocuta crocuta
GCGCTCTGAACGGTGTCAGCCCGTGACTGTGGGTGACACGGCGCGTGAGGCGGCCCAGTCCGGGAGAACGTGTGGCCGGGACACTGGGCAGTGACGCCGGGGCCAAGCGGGAGACACAGAGGGGCTCTGTGTTATCTCTGACAGGCCGAGTGAGTGCGTGTGATTGTGTGAGAGAGACCCCAGGTCCCTGCGGGTTACCCTGACCCCAGCTTACTGTGAGACCCCGGTCACTGGGGTCACTGAGAGTGTGTGTGGCCTGGAACGAGACCAGAGCAGGGCCAGAGCGTCTCCCTAATGTGAATGTGAGGTAGAGAGAAACCCCAATGATTTGGAGAACCAGCCTCCAAATCACTGGGGCCGTAGTGTGCTCATGGGCTCAAGTCGTGTGTGTGTGTGTGTGTGTGTGTGTGTGTGTGTGTCTCCAAGGCTCAGGAGAATGAGTAAGAGGCAGAAACAGGAGGGACCTCAACCACCTGCCTTACATAGAGGGAAGGCCAGGGGTTGCTTTAGAACTGTCCCTAAGAGGGTGCCTCTCAAGATCTCAGTTTAGTCAACCTGGAGGACCCTGAGTGACTTGTTCTGGCAGAGGGAGAGAGGCCAAGGCTGGGTGACATCTGCTGAGGTGACTGACTCTTCTGGCAGCAGCTGAGGGGCCCCAAGTTAGCCTCAGGCTCCACCTCCCAGACACGCTCACACACTGAGGTCCCAGATGCCTGGCAAAGCTTTGTCCTCCGGAACCTGTATTCTCAAGGGGCCTGTCTTCCTCTCAGACCCTGCCCCCATTGGGCCTCAGTCTCCCTTTCTGGGCACTGAGGTGTTGGGCTGTGAATCATCACTTTGGGATCCTCTATTGTTTTTGGGTCAACTGCCTCTGTTCTCCCCTCCCTTCAGGCAGAAAGACTGCAGTGGGGGGTGGGGGCAGGCTGGCTGCTGGAGACACGGTGGCCCAGGGGCTGTGGTGACAGGGATGGAAGCACAGCTCCTCTGACCAAGCTCAGAATTGTGATCCGTAGACATTGACTTCTCTGGCCCCGGTCTCCTTCATTTCCCTCTGTGGGGGGAGAAGGGGCATGGACTTGCTCCCCACGAGTGGTTTCTGATCTGGAGAGCCGGAGCAGGTCCCCTTCACCATCTGGGCTAGACCCTCTGAGGTCCCCACCCCCACAAGAGGGTCTGTTGGGTTCATGCAGGGTGGAATGGAAATTGGGCTCTCTAGACCAGGAGGGGTGAGGGGGTATCTGCTAAAGGATCTGGAAGTTCTGTCCCGCTCTGAAAATGTTGGGTACATTCTGTGTTGGAGCGAGGGTAGGGGGACAGGGCCAGGTGCTATGCTGAACACTTTATGGTGTACTCTTGTTGAATCCTCACAGTGGTTCTGAGATGGGACTATTTTTCAGAGAAGGAGACTGAGGCTCAGAGAAGCAAAGTGACTTGCCCAAGGTCATGCTGAATCCGGACAGTGCCTGGACTGGAATTCAGGTCTTCTGCCTCTGAGATGCTTGGAGAGGGCCACCTACCTTTCTGATATCTGTTCATGACTTATATAGGCTTCCTTCTCTTAAACCTGGGCTGGCAAGCATGGCCTATGTGAGTTCTGAGTGTAGTGTGTATTTGTACACATGTCTGTGTGGGTGGGTAGGTTATGTGGTCTTCCTGTTCCTCCTCTTCCCTTCCCCCAGGTCTCACCCCTAGCCAGAGGTCACCAGAGAGGCCTGTCTCCTGCCTTTTAGAGCCTGCAAGTGGCTCTGGGAGCATCCACAAAGCTACAAAAAGTGTTAGGAGTCAGCAGCACAGCCCAGGCTCTGGGGGAGGGGGGGTGACGAGGATAATTGAGAGTCCCAGCTGACCTTCACCATACCTGAGAGGCTCTATTCCACTATTTAGAGTTGCTCTGGGGGTATTTTCCCAAATCTACCCACAAGCTGTGGTATGGGGTCAGGCTGGGGGTGACCTGGGGTTGCCCTGCCCTCTCAGTCCTTCAGTGTCCCCATTCTTCCCAGAGGCCCCACTAGTTCTGACCACTGTTGCCACTGGGCTGAGGGCTGGAGCTGGGGGGTCAGGGTGTCCCTTGGTCCTCTCTGGCATGACTGGGGCTGTGCTTCTTGGGGCTGATCAGAATAGCTGTCGTGGTCTCCTGGGGCTGAGCCTGAGTTATTTCTATCCCCAGCAAACAGGGAAATAGCTCTGGGCCCAGGGCAGGGGTGGAAGAGGGGAAGGGTTAGCCTCCTCTTCTCATCCTAGCCCTGGTCCAGGCCCTCCCAGCCCTACCCTGTGCCCTGCCCAAGCTAAAGCTTTCTGGGAACTTGGGCCTCCCAGAAGGACTGTGGGGCCAGGCTGGGTTTCCACATATGGCCCCAGTTGGGACTGATGTGAGTGCTGCTGGAGAAAGGTAACTGTGTCTGGCCAAGGAGGGGAGACTTTGGGGGGCAGTCAGCACTCCAGCCTGCTCACAGGATCAGCTTCATTTTACAGAGGGAGAGACTGAGGTTTGAGAAGTGCCGAGACTTACCCAAAGCGTCCAGAAACCTGATACCCTGACCCTCACCCTCCAGACAGGTACCTACGTACCTTCTGTCCTGCCACACGTTCCCCGGCAGACTGGATGTGGCACCAGACTGGAAGCAGGCCCCAGACATGCCTTCACAAAATCAAAGCTCCCCTCTGTCGTTCCACCCTGGCCTTGCTGTCCTGCCCCATTTCCAGTTCTTCCACATGCTGTCAGGATCGTCCTCCCTAAGGCAGCTTCCTTTTTTTTGCCTCCATAATACAGCCCAGACTCCTGATCCGGGCGTCAACACTTTTCCTTCCAAGACCTTCTGAACTTTACATCACCTTCCTCTCTCCCTACCAGATGCCTTGGGTCAACTCTGCCTTTGCTCTAGCTGGCTTCTCTTTCTGGAACCCTCCCGGCCATTCAGGGTACAGCCTCCCCTCACCCGGGAAGCTCTCCTGGCCCAATGTTAGCCCCCTTCATTGTTGCGGTCCACCTGTCAGGTGTCCCCCCTCACCTTTGGGAATGGGTGCAGGTATGGGACACTCATGGGCACTACATACCCAGCTGGGAGGGGCAGGCCTGGTCAGCAGCCTGCCCTGTCTTGCTGCCATAGCGATGCTGGCCCGGCCTCTTCCTGAGGAAGGGCAGTCACTGTAGGCTGAGGGCCTACTGTGTTCTGGGGGGCTTAGAGATGAAGACCCATGGCCATCCTCTTTGAAGGGGCAAATGTGGTGTTTGCCATGGGCCCTCGTCAGACAAGGCTCTCATTCAGGGCCAGCACATTCCCTGCTGTTTGCCAGGCCCTGGGCTCAGGTCTCAGCAGTCCTGCAGAGGATCCTGTTCCTTCCAGAGCTAGTCACTGGGGAGCCGAAACTCAGAGGGCAGAGGGGACCAGTCCTAGTCTGAGTCACACAACCATGGCACTGGAGTCTGGCGCTCAGGCTTTTACCCAGCCCTGTCTCCAAGTGGAGGCAAGGGTTGTCTGGCATTCGTTTCCACTGAAAGATCATGCTGGCCACCTGCACTGGGAGGAAGACGTGGTGGGGCCTTCCGCACCTGGCCTGGCTGGATAAGGCCAGACTTGCTTTGTTACTTTGTTACTTTGTTATGGGGCTGGCCCTTCTGCCAGGCAGGAGGGAGGGGTGCACCAGAGGGGAAGGGGTTTTGCCTGAGATCAGCTAGTAGGGGGCCCATCTGGCCCCATCCCCACTTGGGATTGAGTGTTGCTGGGACATGGACTCTGGCAGAGCTCAGTATCCATTCTTTGCAGAGGCCCTGGGTACCTGGCCTGGGCCCTTCTGCCACTGGTTGGGGCTGGGGTTGCAAGGAGGACAGGAGGGAGCCAGTGCTGCATCCCTACTGTGTGCCCAGCCCTGGAATTAGGACCCCAAGGCTCTCACATCTTTAGCCTCATGCCCTGAGGGTCAGCAGTCCCTTCTAGGTTTAGGTAGGGAAAAGAGGGCCCAGTGAGGGGAAGGGACTTGCAAGGCCCTAGTGTAACTAGGATCTTAACCCAGGTCTGTTTGCCTGGAAGGCCATCCTGGGAAAGATGAGAGCTCTATAAATAAACTGCCCAGTGGCTGTGAGCCTGTGCCCTGGCTACTTGGCACAGAGAGAGGGATGGGGGGGGGCCTCTGCAGCCAGTTAGAAGGGGGGGTCGAGTGTGTGGGTGGAGAGAAGGAAGGAGGGGCCTAAACTTGGGTCTGCATATTGTAGTCACTGTGAGAAGGAGCAGTGAACTCTGGGAGTGGCCTGGCTCCCCTGTGTGCCCAGCTTCCTGCATGTACTTTCCTGCCTGCCTCCTTCCTTCTTTCCTTCCTTCCTTCCTTCCTTCCTTCCTTCCTTCCTTCCTTCCTTCCTTCCTTCCTTCCTTCCTCTCTCCCTCCCTCCCTCCCTCCCTCCCTCCCGGGAGATCGCAGATGGCTGAAGGGGCCAGGAGAGGGGAGGGTCCACCCAGACAGGGAGCCTGGGAAGGCTTTCTGCAGGAGGTGGCACCTGGGCTGAAGCCTGATTGTAAGAAGAGCCACTGTTCTATGAACTCTGGATCTTCCAGCCACACCAAGAGGTCAGCTGAACAAACACAACTATCCCCAATTACAGAAGAGGAAAGTGAGGCTTGGGGATGTGGGGCCAGGTCCTGACTGCTCAGCACCCTTCCACCTTCCTGACTGTGGCTCCAGCTGGCATGGGAGCAGGTGGATAGAGGCTTGGTATAGCAGCTGGGAAATGGGCACCCAGGGGTCTCCCTGGGAGGCCAAGGCTCCTCTGTCCATGCTGCTGGGATGGATGTTGGGTTCCCCAAAGCACACTTGCTTTCTCCAAAGCCACTGGATGACCTTGGCTGGATGCTGCTTAATTCTGAGCTTGGCGGCTCCTCTGGCCCTTGTGGGTTGTGGTGAGAACTGATCCTCAGGAGAGGTTTGGTCTGGTCAGCCTTGTTGACAGTGGCTCCACTTATCCCTGTAGCACCCCTGGGGACAGGGACCAGAGCCCTTGTTTGCAGAGGATACCCCTAAAACTCTGGGAGGGTAAGTAATTTGCCCAAGGTCACAGAGTCACTTGAACCAGGAGTGACTGTTCTGGAGCCCAGCCTCCTGCCTGGTGCTGACCCCAGTCCTCAGTCTCCATGGGTTGGGGCCTGCCCTGGGATTGCTGGGGAGAGGGGTCTCTTTCCCCAGCAGCTCCAGTCTAGGGGAGTCTGAGAACAGGGCAGGCTGGGCCTGTGGTCTGCCCTCAGTCTCTTGTGAAGCCTTGCCCAGGTCAGGTTGATGGGGGGCCTGTGCTGAGCGGACTCGGGGGCTGTCCTGGCACATTAGTGATTGGTTCCAAATGTGCCGCTGGGGCTGGAGGCAAAGGTGGCTTCTCAGAGGAAGAAGTAGCAGTAGCATGAGTGAGTGGGCTGTTGCCGTCCTGCCCTGGAGCCAGGGAGACAGCCCAGGACTGGCTCAGGCTCCCTGAAGGAAGCCCAGCATGCTAAGCGGTTGGGTGTCAGACTGGAGAGGGCCTGTAGGAGCAGCAGCAATGCCAGGCCTGGGGTGGCGAGGATAAGGGCTGCCTGCCCCCCACCACTGGGGGGTTAACCTTGTCTCCTTGGAGACCAGCCTGCTACAGGGTACTCCTTAGTCTCCCTGAGCTTCCGTTTCTTCGTCTGTGATGCCTGGGACCTTATCTTTGAGGCCTGGAACGGAAATGAGGTGTGCAGTTAAGTGTTAAGGGGGTTTGGAGAGCCCCAGCTCTGCCCTAGAGAGGACTGTCTGGTTTAGTGCCCCCCTCCCATAGCCCCAGACTCAGCTCAGGTAAGGGACAGGGTTTGCAGCTGTTCTGCACCAGACTGGGAGGAGCGGGGTGGGCCCAGTCTGGCCACCTCAGCCCTTTTCTTAGCTTCAAGGGCCAATTAGCTCCCTCAGCCCCACCTGCCCCCCTCACTTCCCTGAGCCTCTGAAGTGCAGGCTGGGGGCAGCCTGGAGGTTTGAGGGCAGAAAGGGTAGTGGTGAGCCAGAGAGCAGCTGCTGTGTGCCCTGGTGTGGGATTGGGGGTTCACGTGCATAGAGTCCTTACCCAAGAGCTGTGCCTGGGAAACCATGGCTGCCCAAGGCTGGGGTGGGAATGGGAGTACCCTTCCCACTGAGTGGCCCTGAGGTAGCCTCTGCACAACTCTAGGCCCCCAGCCTGGAGCTGGGCTCCACCTCAAGACTTGCTCTTCCTCCCCCTGGGATTCCCAGCCTTTCCTGGGCTTCTGGCTTCTCACAGGTGCCACTCACTGCCTTTTCCCGCAGGAGCTGGTACGTAGGGCAATGTACAAGTGAGGATGGATGCAGGGAAACCCCAGGGACCCCCAGGAAGGGGGGCAGTACCTCCCTCCCCAGGGCCTGCTTGGGTGCTTTGTAATAGCCTCTCAGCGAACCACTTCTGTTTGCCACTAGCTCCCTAGCCTCTGCCGTCGGGTTGGCAAACACTCAGAGAACATCTGTTGTATGCTGGACCCTCAGCTAGACTCTAGGATTAAGGGAGGCAGGAGTGAGGCAGGAGGCAGAATCAGACAGACCTGGGCCCCTGCATCACCACTTATTGGCTGTGTGACCCATACAAGTGATTGCCTGTGGCCTCAGTTTACCCAGGTGTGAAACAGGGATGCTCATGAGGAGTAGAGGCAGCTCAGACTGAGGGTCCAGCCCGAGGGAATGAGGGCCAGGTGCCTTCCCTGTGAAGGTGGAGGATGGAAAGGAGGCATGCCTAGCTGCCCTCACCGCCACCCACTGTGGACACTGCCCTACTTCAGCCCCAGTTGCCAGGGAACCACTGGGTTCCTCACTAACCTGGATTTCTCTGTTGATGGGTGGCCTTTGTCTTTCTGCCTCGAGTGGCCGAGTAAGGCCTGTGTCCAGCTGTGTTTCCCGCCTGTGTCCAGCTGTGTTTCCCGGTAACTGTAGCCTCTGGAGGCTGCAGGGAGGTCCACAGGCCCTAGAGCCACCGGCTGGGAAACACAAGTACCTGCCTCCCACCCTCTGCTCCAGGTGGGGACCTGCCTCCCACCTCTGTCTCCCCAGTCCGGTCTTCTTGGCAGGCAGCCCAGGGAGCCCTCTGAGAGGCTAATTGTTCCATACCTCTCCTCTGCCTACTAACCCTTCCAGTCTCCCGTAGACCCTTAGGACAGTGCAGGCTTCTCAGCTTGCACCCAAGTCTTGGTGTGACCTGGGCTCTGCCCACCCACCTATCCAGACCTCTCTCCCTTCTTATACTCTCCTACTTCCCAGATCCTCACCATGGTTAATCCAGCACCTCCTGTTGCAGGCTCTGGGCCAAGCATATAGAAGAATCTCTTTTGTACCTCACACCTGCTTGTCTTTCCCCGCTTCATAACTTATACATGGGAAAACTGAGGCATGGTGAATGCTTCCTGAGGGCTCCTTCTTTGTCAGGCCTTGTGCTGAGTATTTAAGGTGAATTTTCTTAGCCTTACAACAGCCCTCTTTCTTGGTGGGAGAGGGATATCCACAGCCACAGAGCCCATGAGGAGCAGAGCAAGGCAGGCTGATTCTCCCAAGTTAGGCCAGGGGTTCAGATGCAGTTTCATCACCCTCTGCCTAACCCCACCCTCTGGGCTCCTTAACAGTGATCCTGCTCTCTGGCCCTCCCAGCCTTGACAGAACCTAGATGCTCTCTTGATCCCTGTCCCCTTTCTCAAACCCATCCCCTGTTCAGCATACACAGGCCTACTTACCAGGACCCCGGCCCTGTGCTGTACACTGGGCACACAGGTTGTGGGAAAGGGGCCAGGTAGGTTACATGTGGATGATGACTGCACAGGGGGAGGTAGTGCTGGGGGCATTCCAGGAGGAGGTAAGAGGCCTTGAGCTGAGCTCTAAAGGAAGAGTAGGTATTGGCCAGGCGATGGGAAGGGTTTCTGGGTGGAGGAAACAGCAGGTACCAGTGCCTGGTTGGAGAGGCAAGTGTAGGGGAGTGAAAGAAGCTCAGAATGGCTGGGGGCAGGGGCCAGATCCCAGTGTAAAGATACCTAGACTGCAGGTGGGGCTCAACTGGAGGCCAAGGGCAAGAGCCCTTGCAGATTTCAGTGGAGCTTCGGCCGAGGCCAGGTTGAGGTTGGAGAGTGAGTGCGTGGAGAGGAGGGCCCCAGGCTGGGGCCTCATGAACCTACCAAGCTTCAGTTCTGGGAAAGAGGAAGCTGCTGAGGCCTGGGTGGTGTCACAGCTTCCTCTTTCTCTGAGGCCTCCAGGGCTGCATCTCCCTGGGGCTCTGCTGCCCTGGGTAGTTGGTTTTCTTCCAGGGAATTTCTGGTTCTAATTGTTTGGGCATTTTTGGAGGTGGGGGTGGGCTGCCTGTTAGGAAGCCTGCTCCCACTCAACCTGTTTTTTGTGGAGGCTCCAGACACTGCTGGGGGAGGGCTTTGTGGTGAGACAGACATCCCTGCCCTTCCTGTTGGATTNTACTTAATTACAAACCAGAGCTGAGGTGCCGAGGGAAAGAAGGGAGTGATGGGGAGGAAATCACAAGACCTTTCTTAGCCTTGTTACCTCACTTAAACCTAATCATGATCTTGCCCTGGGAGATAAATATCCCCATCTTGCAGATGAGGTTACTGAGACCCAGCAAGGTGAAGCAGGGGCTCAGGTCCCTCAGGGAGTTGGTGGCATTGGGGTCAGGTCTGGGCTAGGAGACTTGGAGGGGCCAGAGTGGCCTCTAAGCTTACTTCCTCCTCTGCCCCTGGGGCCCTGTTGGGTTTTTCTCCTCTGCCAGGAGCACTGGGCCCTGAGAGGAGGCTCCCTGCTGTGGGCCCGGGTCTGCCCACCCACCTTTGACAGCCTTCTTCCAGGAGGTCCTCTGGAGGCCTCGGAAGGTCACTGACTTCCTGGCCTTAGGACTAGGCTGAGAGGTGGGGATGGAGCCCTTATGGACACCCAGCCGGCCAAGGGGCTTTAATTTGAGCTTGCTTTTCAGTCAAGATTCCAGGACTTAGAGATGCTGGAGTCCTGGTGGGAGAGAGGGTGCGGAGAGTCAGGTCAGAGCAGCAGGTGTGGCCATGTGTGTACACGGAGGGGGTTCTGGGTGGCCTACCATGGGCTGCCTGGCCGGACAGGTTCATCGGGGGCTCAGTCTGGCTGAGCGAGGGGGCTGGGAGTGCAGCTGTAAGCAGACTCCGGCGGCCAGACTGGAATAAGTACCAGTTTGGGATAATTAGAAGGCACGTAATTAGAAGGCGTCAGGGCACTAGGCGGCGAGTGTCTGAATGTGCCTGAGTGGGCCCTTGCTGGCTTTGGGTCTGGGCCTTTGGACCCCCATTTCCTCCTGGAAGTCTTAAGATCACGGTTCCCCATCGGCCTAGAGGTGAGCAGCTGCCTGGCCCGTCACTGTGGGCTCAGGTTCCCCAGTAGGTGCCAGGCAGGGCCAGGGGTGGGTCTGGGGTCCTC
Source organism: Crocuta crocuta (assembly GCF_008692635.1). NCBI lineage: Eukaryota > Metazoa > Chordata > Mammalia > Carnivora > Hyaenidae > Crocuta > Crocuta crocuta. The sequence goes on from NW_027529630.1 coordinate 2,138,738, forward strand.
TCCTCTGTGGCTGTGGTGCCTCTTTTTACCCCTGGTCCAGCCTCTGTGGGGCCAGCCTGAGGCTTTGGGGCCAGAAACTGGAAAGGAAGCCTTGTGACCAAATCAGAGTAGGGGACACGTAGGGGGATGGGTCTGAGTATGCTGCCTGTTGGGTACTGACTGCCAGGGTGTGGCCTTTATGCTGTGGTCCGACCTTCTCCTGTCCCAGGTTTTCCCCTTAACTGGCCTTGGGCCAAGAGCTGCTGCCCGTAACCTGGAGAGTCCGAGGATGTTGTGCCTGGCGCTCCTCCCCCTCCCCTGTGGTGTAATTCGAACCCCTGTCCGCTGCCACCGAGGTCTGTGTAGGCGGATCAGTTTCCTCTGGCTCCTTTTCCAGGTGGGAAGGCCAGGCTACCTGTGCCCCCGAGGGGTTCTCGTGTGACCTGGGGTCTACGGCAGGCAGCGCTTCTCCCACCAGACTTGGCATCAGGCAGCACAGGGCTCTGGGTAGGGTTTCCTCAATCTGCTGGGGGTACCCTGGGCCAGTGGCACTTGGGGGTCAGACGTGATACGCCCTGTGGCTGAGGCCTGACAAATCCAGCTTCCTTCACCCTCCTAAGCCTGAAGCCAGGCCTCCTGGAAATAAGTAATGGGATTCCCTTGTTTTGCCACGGTCCCTTTTGTCTAAACTGAATCCTCCTTCCTGCTCTTCCAACCTGCCCACTGGCTGGAGGCTTTTCTCCAGACGATGCCATGCTTGGAACCTGGGTGCTCAGCCTCAGGCCAGCAGCCAGCCCACTCAGTGTCCTCACCCTATCTCATGGTTTGTTGGCCCTTCCCGCCATTTGGCAGGGGGCATTTCCCTGTTCATCTGTTGGCCGTTGGTCAACAGGGATGTGCAGTCCCTGAGGACAGGGATGGTGTCCGTCTTCTATTTCCTGTGCCAAGGGCAGTGCCCGGCACACAGTGGTATGTGCCCGAGAGAGGACAGAAGGCTGAACGCGGGCTGCTATGACAGCAGAAGGTCTGCTCCTGCTCCAGAAATGTAGTCAGACCCATCCCAGTGTTGGATACCTTCCATGTCCTTCGGTGGAGAAAAATGCCCTTTGGGGAGTGGGACCCATGGTGGCGCCAGGACTGTGACTCCCGGGGCGGTGGGGTGGCGCGGGGGAGACATGCAGGAGCTTTGGTCCCAGCATGGAGAAAGGGAAATCTAGAGAAGCTTCTGGAAAGAGAGGCCTTTGTGTTCGGCTTTGATGGCTGAGGGAAAGGACCTTCCTTGGAGTAGAAACAGCAAGAGTGAAGGCAGAGAAGCAGGAGGGGGCGGGGCCCACAGGTGGTCCAAGTGGCGGGAGCCTGGGAGCTGGAGATGAGGTGCAGTGTCTGGGCATGGGGGGATTGAAGGCCCCTTTAGCCCCCACCACTAGGACTGCTGCTGCAGGCTTCCTTCCTCCCAGGGTCCCCCTGCTCATGTCCCTGTGCACCTGTCTATTTATGGAAGGGAAAGGAAGCCCTTCCTACTCTGGGAAGTCCCCCAAGTCTGGTAGAGCCCTCTGTCCCCCCTCCTCTGCTGCCCTGGGAGGCTGGCCCCAGACAGGGCACCCCCACCTCTACTCAGGCTGTGGGGGAACGGGGAGGTGCGGCGAGTGTAGGCCAAACCACCCCAGTGTTGCCTGCCCAGCAACACCTTGCAGTTTCCCGTCCAGTCTTGTCCTGGAAGCAGTGCTGGGAGGACAGCAGTTGCCTGCCTGTTCCCGCCTCCTGCTGAGCCTCCTCTCCTGGTGCGTGTTTGTTGTAGGCTGGTAACTCCTGGGGCCTGAGGATGAAGCTGAGCCTGCCGCACTGGTCCCTGTCCTGCCTTTTTGTGGTGAGTTGGGGATGGAACTTGGGACTACTGAACCCTGCACAAGCCCTCTGGGCTCAGGAGCCCCATGCCAGCTGCCATGCTAGGGTTAGTCACACAGCTAGCTCGTCCTTTGCAAAATCGAGGCAGTCCAACCTGTGTGGCTCTTGGTGCAGGAGGCCTCCTAGGGCTTGGCAGATGCTGGGGCCTGAGACGGGCCCCAGAACCTCCTATGTGACATTCCCTGTGCCCTCCAGAGTAGCCGGCTCTATTCTGTGCTTGTTACCCAAAGTTGGGACCAAATTAGAGGACGGGTTTGGGGGGGAATCTCCGCACAGCAGGAGGGATTCAGGGCAGATAGTTCATTCCCGGATTGGGGTGCAGAGGGAGCTGTCAGTGGAACGTGCTGGGGGAGGCCAACTGAGATCCCTTCCTTGGGATGTATCCTGCCCTGTGTGGGTGCAGGAGTGGGAGCTGGCTGGCCTTGTGTGGAGATGTCACAGAGGTTGTGGTCCCAAAGACCCTGCTGAGGGCCCAGAACAGGAAGCACCGGCTGCAGACTAAGCCCCAGGGATGATGAACAGGGGCCGGTTAACAACATGCCCAGCTGTGGTGGCAGGGCTGCAGCTGCAGGAAGGCAGACGGAACTTGAGTGAGGAATTCGGAGGCATTTCCTCTCTACCGTCCCGGTTAGCTGGAATGGATGTGACTCAGGGACCCAAGGGCTTGAGATCCTGATCTGGCTCTGTCTGGGGTTTTCCATCACTTTCTAGCAGTGGATGTGGTTTTCTTTCTACCTAAGGCAGTGGTGATGTGGCAGGTATGGGACCAGCAGGTTTTACTTGGAACATGAGGGATTGAGGTTAGAGAGCGTCCCTGAAACTTGGGGGCTGGCCCTGTGTAGTCAGTGGTCCCCACTCCTGGGACACTAGGAAGCAGGTGGTGGATAGATGGCCCCAGAGATGCCACATCCCAGCACTTTCTGCTCTCAGTGTGTCCTGCCTGCTGTTCTTCCAGCTGCTGCCCTGGCCTCTGGCCACTCCAACATCAACGACCCTTTGGCGATGCCCACCGGGGGAGGAGCCCAGCCTGGTGAGCTCACCCTGCCCGCCTGCCCTGTCCTGGGAAGACTGTTGAGGGCCAGGGGCAGGTTTCCCAGACCTGACTCCAGGCTTAGTTCTCATCCTTTCCCTCCCACAGGACCTGGGGCAGGGCACATTATGTAGGTCCTGTCCCCCCGGCACTTTCTCTGCTTCATGGGGCCCTGGCCCGTGCCAGCCCCACTCTCGCTGCAGCCCTCGAGGGAGGCTAGAGGCCCAGGCAGGCACAGCGACTCGAGACACCTTATGTGGAGACTGCCAGCCTGGGTGAGCCATGGGGTGGGACTTGAGGGCTCATGGCTAGGTGACCAGGACTTTGGGTCTTAGGGTCCCAGCCTCACCCACCCCCTGAGCAGGCCTCAGACTTCCTGTCTGTGAAATGGGATGGGACAGGACCAGTGAGTATGCCTGGCAGGAGCCTCTCTTAAGGATAGTAAGGATAGTTTTTAGGCTTCAGTGATGTCTTCTCTCTCTGCAGGTGGTTTGCTGCTTCAGGGGTCCCCCGTGTCTCCTGTCAGCCGTGTTCCTGGACACCTCTGGGTACTCGCAGCTGTTATGGTGAGTGACAGACAGGGGTAGGACTGGTGAGGGTGTGTATAGGAGGGGATCCAGTTAGCTTGATTGAGCCCAGGGAAGGATGTGTAGCCAGCGGGTGTCCAGCGAGATGTGTTCAGTTGTTCCACTGGTAGTGTGTCTGCTCACCTTGTTTCTGAGGAGCAGAACCCATCCAGCAGGTGGCAGTCATGGCGAGGGGCGCCGAGGAGCTAACGTCCTCCCTGTCTCCTGTCCTCCCCTCAGAGACACATGCAGATGCGTGCAAGCATACACACCCCTTGCCTGCTGTCACTTTCTGAGGCCACTAACTCATCGGCCCAGTTGAGGGGGGGGGTGGGATCTGGTGTCCATGTGGCGAGGCATGTGCTTGGGTACTGTGTTCACCCCAGAATGACAGGTGGACAGGGGACTGAGGGTCTGGCTGTCCTGAGGTCTGAGGAGGACTTGCTCAGGCTGACTGACAAGTAGGGGTGGGTTGGCCTTTGCCTCCCCAGCACGTGGAGAGTGGGCAGTGGGTGGCTCTGGACACATTAGTGGCCCCCCTCCCCCATTTAACCCAGGCCCTGGGCCTCTCTGCCTCCATCTTTCCTCAATGCTTCCATCTTCTGTGGCGCTCAGAGCGGGGACAGCGGGCCAGACGTGGTGTGGAGGTGGCAGCAGGGGCCAGCAGCGCTGGGGATACGCGGCAGCCTGGGAATGGCACGCGGGCAGGCGGCCCTGAGGAGACAGCTGCCCAGTATGCAGTTATTGCCATCGTGCCTGTCTTCTGCCTCATGGGGCTGCTGGGCATCCTGGTGTGCAACTTGCTCAAGCGGAAAGGCTACCACTGCACGGCCCACAAGGAGGTTGGGCCCGGCCCTGGAGGTGGAGGCAGCGGTGAGGCTCAGCCTGGGGTCTTCAGTGGGGAGGCCAGAGGGTAGGGGCTAGCCCAGCCCAGCTCAGCTTGGGGGTTGTTCAAGGGAACCTGTTGGTCTAGAGGGACTAACAGGGAGGGGCCTGCAGAGGGCTAACCAGGAGGGCTTTCTGGAGGTGCTGCATGTGGCTGCAGAGGAGACTGTGTGAAGTGACAGAGTGGAAGGAAAGGTGAAGTGGCTTCAGGTGATGACAAGGGCAGAGAAGTCAAGTGGCTTCAGTCAAGCAGACACCGTGAGGGACTCCGGTTTCAGCTACAGGCCGTGGTTTGAGTTAGGAGTCTTGGAACCAGAGGGAAGAAGTGTTACCNCTTTCCTCTTCCCTGCACTGTCCCTTGACCTTGAATCCTTGAAGGTCAATAGGGCCCCCCATGCACACACACTGCCCAAAGAACTTGCGGCCAGGTCAAGGTTGAACCAGTGCTTCTCATGCCTGTGCCACAGGCTGCACCACTGGCCAGAGTCCTTCCCGGCTCCTGATGCTGCTGGCTGGCAGGGGCAGGAAGTGCACAGGAGCTTTGGGCAGGCAGGAGGATGGCAACTCAGGCCATTTTGTCTGGGACTTGATTTCCTAGCCTAGGTCTTCCTTCAGCAAGTGGCCCAGGATTGTTTGTGTGACTTATTCTCGTGCTCTTGAGGTTTGGGCCCTGAGGGCCCTCAGACATATGGACAGGGTGGTGTGCAGGGGAAGTGTGATAAGCCTAAGCCTGGAATGGCAGTTTGCCAGAGAGCTGTCCAGGGTTCTGGGCAGAGAGACCGCCCACAGCTCCCTGAGGCTGTGCAGGGGAGATGATAGGCCCCATAAGAGGCTGCTCCCCTCACCCCCCAATTGCAGGGACCAGAGGTAATGAGCTTCCAGAGCCCAAGCTGAGGCCTGGAGTGCCACCACTGCATAAACACCTGGCTTGCAGCACAACTCCTAGGAAGGCCTGGGGTGCCCTCTGCTGCCACATCTTGGTGTAGCTGTCAAGTCTGGAGTCAAGCCTGGAGGTCCCGCCCACCTCAGTCAACCCTCCACTTCCTCAGGACTATGGCTATTACTTTTCTTCCACAGGGATCAACCCTGCCTACCGGGCTGAGGACACCAATGAGGACACCATTGGGGTCCTAGTACGCCTGATCACGGAAAAGAAAGGTGAGGGGAGGTCTGACCCCATTCCTATGCCTGGGAATGGATGGTCGCCTCCCTACTCCGCCCCTCCCACTCGCATGCCTGGGGCCAGCCTGGCACACTCTCATCAGTATGGCTGAGGGGTAGAGAAAAAGGCACAAGGCCCAGAGTGGGGCAGGGTGGGGGTGCATGGGGAGTGCCCCTCATGGTCCAGAGCCGGGTTCTGACCACAGCTGCCCAACAGAGAACGCGGCGGCCCTGGAGGAGCTGCTGAAGGAGTATCACAGCAAACAGCTGGTACAGACCAGCCACAGGCCCATACCCAGGTGAGTGGGCAGGAGACCAAAACCCACAAGATAATCAGCCCGCTTCCTTAGGGATTCACCACTTGGGGTATGTTCCCTTTCATGTTCCTGATTCCCCTTCACTACCTCCTGGGACCTGCTGGCCCTGGCACTGGCCTGCCCTAGTGACTGCTCCCCACTGTGCCCTCTGCAGGCTGCCACCACGTCCCCCCAGCATCCCACACGTCTGTCCGCATCGCCACCACCTCCACACCGTGCAGGGCCTGGCTTCACTCTCTGGCCCCTGCTGCTCCCGCTGTAGCCAGAAGAAGTGGCCCGAGGTGCTGCTGTCCCCTGAGGCCGCAGCTGCCACTACTCCCACTCCCAGACTCCTGCCCAACCCAGCCAGGGCTCCCAAGGCTGGGGCCAAGGCAGGACGCCAGGGCGAGATCACCATCTTATCTGTGGGCAGGTGAGGTGGGCATAGATATAGGAGGGTCGGGGAGAGACGTTACAGCCAGGGTGGGAGAGACTGGGCCCTATTTGAGCCCTCAACATCCTGCTTGGTGATCAGTCCGTCTTTGGCCTCAGTATGCCTCTCTGGGCAGTGGGAGAGTCATCAGGGAGAAGTCAAGTCTTCCAGCTCTGCTGTGTATCACACCAACCCTTGGGTTGCCAGGGAAGGGTCCTGGCCTCCATCACACCTTGGGCCCCTCAAGCCAAAGGACCATTTACCTACAGCCTAGGGTTGAGGGTGGTTAGGGGCTCATCTGTGGGTGAGAGGGTATAGGAAGGGCTCAGACTCTGGTCCATGAACTTGTTGTGGGACCCTGGCAGGTGTGGTAGCCTTTCTAGACCTGTGGTTCCCTTTAATGGGATTATCGCACCACCACTCCTCACTCCTCCACCACAGGTTCCGAGTGGCCCGAATTCCTGAGCAACGGTCAAGTTCAGCAGCCTCTGAGGTGAAGACTATCACGGAGGTTGGGCCTTCAGGGAGTGATCTCCCTGGCTCCCCACAACCTGGCCTCCCCACGGAGCAGCAGGCACTGCTGGGAAACGGTGGAAGCCATACTAAGTGGCTGAAGCCCCCAGCAGAGAACAAGGCTGAGGTGAGGGCTATGGGGGAAAGTGTCAGTTGGCACTTGGGCTGACCCTGAACTGCAGATGGAGTGGGGGTGGAGGTACAGGAGACCCTGGGCAGGGAGCGCAGAAGCCCCTGACTCCACTGTGATGCCTCACCTGTCTCCCAGGAGAACCGCTATGTGGTCCGGCTAAATGAGAGCAACCTGGTCATCTGATGGTCTATCTCATCTGAGAACACGGCAGCCCTGCCCTGGGAGGTTCTGAAGGCTTCCTGGAGGAGGGAGAGCTGCAGCTGGGAGTGTGAAAGAAGTAATGGCCCAGCAGACAGAACAGCAAAGGCCAAGGCCTGGAGGTGGGAGTGTCCGCCCCAGTGAGGAGGCAGGCCAGCTGGTGGGTGCTGTGTGCAGGAGCAGGTTGAGAGCCCCTCCCCTGTCCCTGTCACCCACTTCTTTCTCTGAAAGATGCCCTGACCCTGTGTCCTAGCCCGGCCAGATCCTGGGACCCTGCAGGAGCCTCTGTACCACTAAGTGGCAAGGCCCTGGCCTGGCAGGGAAGGAGCCCTCTGCCTGGCACTCCTGGCCCCACACCTTGGTAATTAGCTGCCCTTGCCTCTGTATAGGGCCCTGGCATTGACCTTCCCCCCCCTTCTTCCAGTGGGCCCTGTAAAGGGAAGGAGCAACAAAAAGCCATGGACTGGAGACTTGAGTTCCCAGGTTCTAACCACGGGCAAGTCCCTGGCCATGACCTGGTTACAATTCTTCTGACCATGAAGTGGGAAGAGAAAGGTATCTCAGGGCTCAGGGCTTCTCCAGTTCCTTGCAGGTTCTGGTCTGGGTCATGTGAGGGGAGAGCCTGACTCCTTGCCACCCCTCCAATTAGTAGCTTTATCTGGCCCCATTTTTGCGGCTTCTAGGGCCTCTGCCTTCAGGACCCCATGGGGCGGCCCGTCCCTGGCTCTGCCTACAAGAAGGGGCTTAATGCATGTATCTGCCCCCCACCCTGCTGTTTTTATTGAAATTGGTACCACAGTCTTGACCTGGGCAGGGCTGTGGTACGGGGTGCCAGCCTGCACAGCCACCCCAAGATCTCAGGAGCTTTCAGGGAGAGGGGTGTGTGAGGGGCTGGTGAGGTGCCTCTGGCCTCCGTGGTTTGTGTGTCCCTGTGGTGTTGGTGTCTGTCCCCCAGCCTGGGCAGTGCAGGCGACTGCCCAGCCCTGTCCCTATGTCCACTCTGGCTCAGCAACCTGGTTATTTATGTGGGGTCGTGCAGGCATGGGCCCCACTGCCATCCCTATTTCTCTTATTTATTGAAACTTGGCTGTTGTCCTGTCTTTGTCTCCATTCCCATCCATTTACTGGATAATAAAAGGTGGGAAAGTCGTGTCATGAGGAGCTTCTTTCCCTGTGCCTCTTCGCAGGTCGTTTGCCCATTCACCAAATAGCTCTGGGTCAGGCACGGTGTTTGGGACAGACCATCCCTTCCCTTGCAGTGTCAGGTCTGTGACAGGTGGGCACAGGGACAGAGGTGAAGTGGGGCTGAAGGAGGCCCCCTCACTTCATCAGGTTCTCACTGAAACCCCTAGAGGCAGTGCTGTCCAATGGAAATATATAGTATGCACCACATATGTAATTTAAAATTTTCTAATAGCCACATTTTAAAAAGCAAAACAACAGATAAATCTATTATCAATAACGTATTTAAGCCACTATATCTAAAGTATTTTCATTTCAGTATAGTCAATATAAAAATTATGCATGAACCATTAATTTTGTTTTGAAATCTGGTGTGTATTTTATACTTAAAGCACATCTTAATAAGAACTAGCATATTCAAGGACTCGATAGCACATGTGGTTAGTGGCTCCTGTCTTGGATGGCACAGCTCTAGAGGAAGAGGAGCCTGGGAGATGGAGGAGGTAAGACAGATCTGTTGGGAGCTGGAGAACATGGGAAGGGGAAATGTGGTCCTCAGACAAGGAAGAGCATGTGCAAAGGCCCAGGGGAACTACGCAGACCTGGAGAAGCTAGAAGTTGAAGGTGACGGGTATGGAGACTGGAGTGGGTGTGGGCAGCAGGAGGCAGCTACACACACTCTTGGTAGCCATCAGTCTTATGCCAAAGATGCCAAGGAACCTCTAAAGCACTTAGGAAGGGGAGCTGTTCAGCTCACCCTTGGTCAGTGTGGAGGGTGGAGCCGGAGTTTGGCATGGAAACTGTTGCAGCTGTCCAGGCAAGAAGTGGTGGAGGCCAGGGTGTGGGGGCAGAATCCAAGAGATTCCTAAGATGGAAGTGCTAGGACTTGGTAACAGCAGGTGGGTCAACAGGTTAGGGCCAGCTGAGTGGGAAAAGAGGAGGAGCAGCCAGGAGACAGCTGTGATACAGCCCCCTGGGCATCTGGAATGTGAAGACCTGAAGTGCTCGAGAGACCGACCCAGGCTACAAGAATATCTAGAAGCACTCATGTAGGCGTTTGCACCAGGACTGGACCGAGAGAGAGGGCTTGAGGCAGACTCTTGGGCTGCTCCAGAGGCGCTGCCAAGGAGGTGGGAAGGAGACCAGGAGACTGCAGTGTCCTGCAAGTGAGGGAAGGGGAGCGAGGGGCAGGGTGGGTCACAAGGCCAGGTGCTGCCACAGGGTCAGGACCGCAGCAGCCCCTGGTTAGTGCACATGGGGACATGGTAGAGCTGGACCAGGTCTGAGTGGATTGAGCTCCCTGCAGAAGCCAGATTGTGACAGGCTGGTGGGGACTTAAGCTCCAGAGAGGTAAGTTTTTTAGTTAATTCTGGGTTCTCTGGGTATTTGGTATATTTTTTAAAGATGGAAGAAGGGGACACATTTAAATCCTAATGGAAAGTCCCAAGGAGAGGCTAAAAAACCAGATACTGATGTGTGGTGGAGCCTGGGGAGGTGTGGAAAGGGACAGCCTGTGGGAGCCCCATACCTGCTGGGTGAAGGTGACTGGTCAGGATGGGACTCCAGGAGGCTCAGTTCATGTTGGCCCTTGCTGTTCCTGAGGCCACAGGTGCCACTACTCCCACTCCTGGACTCCTGCCCAACCTGAAGGCTGGGGCCGTGGCAGGATGCAAAAGTGAGATCACTGTCTTGTCTGTGGGCGGAGGCCCTTCTGTGCAGAAGCCATAGCCTGGCCCAGTAGCAGCACAAAAAACCTCCTGCCTACAGGAAGCTGGACAGACGTGCCTTGAGATAGGATCTCTCCCTGCCTCTTACTTGCCTTTCCAGGGCATAGGCTTCTCTTTCTGAGGTGTGGAGAGGGAGGGCACCTCCTAGGGCCCAGGAGACAAAGCTTTAACTGCTCTAGGAGAGAGAAGGAAAGGAGAGATCAGGAGGAATTTTCTGGAGAGCCAAAGGTTGTCAAAGTCTAAAACAGGCTGTCCATTGTAGGGGCCTAGTGGGCATCACCCGTGCTCCCAAGGAACTGTTCCCTTGGGTTACCAGGGTCTACTTGGTGTCCCTATTTGCCAACTCTTAGCTCCATGTCAAGGTTTGGGTTCTCAAACTTGGCTGTCCCCTTAGCCAATGAACCCCACTTCACCCAGGACTTGGATGACACACCAAGATGATGAGAAAGCAAGAGATGGGGTGGGGGGGTGGTTGGTCCATCCCACTCTCCAGCCTCCTTTTCCAGGGGAAGGCCGGACTGGGGACTCTAAATACCTCCTTGCTGTGGAGACTGAGGCTGGCTTTGGCTTCTCAGGCCAGGTGAGAGATACCCTCACCTTGGTGCTGGGCCCTAGGGTAATAAGCACAGCTCTCCTCCAGCACTGCATCCCCCCTCCCCCCCCATTTTCTGCTTGCTGGAAGCCAGAGTACGACTCTCACCGAAATTTCTTCACCTGTCCGTAAAAAGATGGGATGAGTTGCTGAGGGATCAGGTATGGGAATATCCAATGCCCTTGGCCTTCAGGGCCCCCATCTGAAAGTTTTCCTGGCTTGTCCCCTATGAATCTTGGGAGCCAGAGGGCAGACTGGGGCACTGGGCTGAGGGGAGTTCTGACTTCTCCTTACTCCACTCCTTGCCCAAAGGACCAGAATAGTGAATATGGGGCCCAGATCTCCACCTCCGTCTGCTCCTGGTCCTCAGCCCTGCCACTGTGACCTGGAGCTGAGTCCCTGGAAAATTCCTTTCCTGCCCTGGAGAAATTGCTATGACACAGCCCAACAAAGTCTGTGGCCAGCGGTGTCCTCAGCTCCTACATGTTACAGAGCTTTCCACCACAAGGGAGGGAGAATGAGTCTCCTGTGAGGTGAGGACAGGAGGGAAACTGGGGAGCATGCTGCAGGGGCACAGGGCATGGGTTGGTAGGAAGGGTTGGACAGTTAGGAGTCTGTCCTGAAGTCTAATTATAGCTCTAATGTGAGCCAGGTCAGTGAGCCTCATGGGGCCTCAGTTTTTTCTCTAGTTGAAGAGGTTGAATACTTGACAGGCTAGGAGAGTGGGGATTTGGGGGGGCCAGGCTCTGGGAGGCAATGGTGGCCACAATGACCAGGAAAAGAAGCCTGGGCCTGGACTAGGGCAGTGGCTTTGCCCAAGGGAAGAGGAGGCAGAGATTTAGGATGGGAACAGACAGTAGCTGACTATTTGGGTGGAGACCACATGACCTCCCTCAACTGTCCTTCTGTGACTACAAACCTGCAAGCTCTTTCTTCCCTTGGTTTCCCACCTGACAAACTTTAAGCAAACACAGACATTCCCTCCTGGGGGGGGGGGGGGACGGGGAGGGAGGAGGAGACTGTAGGGCTTGAAGAGCGTAGGAGCTCAGACTGTAGGAGCTCAGAGTATGAGCTCCAACTCTGAACCTCACCAGCTCTGTGACGTTGGCCAAGGTACTTACCGTCCTTGGCTGCCCTGTCTTGAGGGCAGGGTTAATAAACAGGGCACAACCTCCCATCCTGCTGTGAAGACTTTGAGAATTACCAAACATAAAGCACAGCGCTGGCCACACGGTAAGCCTCGGTAGGTGATAGCCTTCATCATTCATGGCCTCCTGGCCGTGGATCACACACATTAATTAGTCCAGGTGCCGACGGCCACTTCCCAGACCCCTCAACTGAAACCCAGGGAAGCCCTGCTATGCCTGTGGGGAGATGCAGCATAGGCATTACCTGACTGGTGAAAACAAGGTTAGAATCAGCTTGAGGAGAAACCCAGGGCACTCACTGGCCTAAGAGGGGGCCTGTGTCTCCCTGCCCCAAGAACCACCAGTCTGGTCACCCTGGACTTGTTTTTTGTTTTTTTTGGAAACTTTTTTTTTTTTTAATAGTTATTGAATGTTCTACAGCTTACAGTAAATATCATAGTTACAAATTCTTGGCTTCAATCTTTCAGAGTGATCACTATCTGATCTTCAAAACAAAATGAAACAAAAACCCAAAAGAATCCAAAACAACAAAACAAAACCAGATTTATACTTCATACACACAAGGGGAGGCCATGGGGGCTTTCCAATCTTTACATTCCAGGCTGTGTTTTGAAAACACTGATAAGTTCTTTCATCAAACTACTTGGAAGACACCGGTCAAAGGTTTATTATTATTTTAAATGTTTTTCTTTTTAAAATGTGAGTTCCAATAAAATTTAAAAATTAGATTCCAACCTGTAGATTAAAATGAATTAAAAAATACAAAATCATATACAATGCTCTCAGGGATGTTACATGCCACGAGAACAGGTTTCTCGGTCACGTGATATGATATAGGGATGCAATGCCTTTAGTCAGGAGATAGAGACAGACCGTTGGGCCTTTAAAGGTCATTATAGACAACTCCAAGTTGCTGGAGGCCTGGCCTTACCTCCCCCTTGGGTAAGGACGAGCTTGAGTCCCACCACAGATCCACACGATCTGGCTGACTCGAGAAGGTGGTCTGTGGGCAGTCCCACTCTTTTCCTGACTCACAGGCATGGGGAGGAAGGCTAGAGCCTTGAGATGCTGGTCTTGCTGGGGTCAGGCCCAAAGAGGATTTCACCCATTTCACTCCTATGGGCTGGTACTTATCTGCAAAGCTGTTCTATCAGTTCTCTTCAGGAAGGAGAGTACCCACTCTGCCAGGAGCTGGAATGGGTACAGGGCCTCACTGCCACAGCATGAATGCCCAGGGACTATGGATACAGCCACAGGGAAGCAAGAGCTCTAGTTACCCTTTCTGGTTTTGTGGCAGCCAGTCCCAACTCCTGTGTTCCTCACTTGGCCACTGGGCTGGACTCAACAGCATGCAAGATAGAAAATAACCATTAGAGAAACTGAGGGAATGGGGCCCAAGTCTGGCTTAGGCAAAGTTGTCTATGGAATGTTGAAGCTGGCCTGCCGTGCAGGAATTCTGAAGGCTGGGCCCTAGAACCATGTAATACATAACTTCAGAAACACGTTTTCTAGAAGGAAACACAGGTAAAGGACAAACCTTGCAGCCAACCTGGCCTGCCCATGGAAATGAAGCCTGATCTCTGAGGCTCAGGTATGGAATTGGATGTTAGCCTGCTTGGGATTCCCCTGCTGTAGGGCTGGGCCTGGATTGCCCTGGGGCTGTGCCCCTCCACAGAACCTGCCTCCTACCTGCCCACTCCACTGCCTGACCTGCCCCTCTCCGGACTCTGAAGCTTAGCACGTAGCCGGGGACCACACACTTTCTAGTGATGTGGTAAAATACAGGATGGAAAAGCAGAGCTTCCATTTATCTTCACTCAAATGCAATTGAGAAATGCCATGGTGCTACCTAAATGATTCATCCAGCCAGAGTGCTATAACCAGGACCACACAAAGACCAAGACCCATGTCTTCCAGGCCTGCCTTCTCTGGCCATGGAGCAGAGTCAAGGAATCTGATATGCAGGGCTCCAGGCTTGGCTCAGCCAGGGCCTCACTAGGGCTCCTGGCTGAGTCTTGTGTACACGAGGAGGACACCAGAACTTGGTGACCAATGGGCCTGCCTAACTTTTATGCTCCATGTGATTCATTTCTGAATGCCACTCAGAACAAAGTCCCTCCAAAGGAGTACTCCTATCTCTCTGGGATTGGTAAACCTCAACTTTTAACTATACAGTGTCTCTCTCGGTCCTGGTTCTCACCCATGGGAAAAGCAAGCCCAGGGACTGACATGAGATGTCAATCCAGGGCAACACCAGTCCTCTGGGGGTGCCAACTCACTGGGCTTGAACAGTGGGCAGGCCCTCCAGGGTCAGAAAGCAAGGGGTAGACAGGCTTCCCTGGGACATGGGTCTTTCAATGGACAGAAACCTGGGGGCTTGCCCTTGAATGTATCTTCAGCTCTGGGCATCATGATCCCAAAGTGTTTTGTTCAGGTTAGGCCTTCTGTTGCCAATTTTCATCCTGGTGCTGCCAGGGTCCTCCGGGCCCCTCAAAAAAAATCTCAACTGGGAAGATTGAGCTTCCCAGGTCTTTAGGCATCCCGCTGTTTGGAACAGACACGTAGCAACCCACCCCTTCTTCATGCCTGCCACCAAGAGCCAGTAGGTGCCAGCTGAAAGAGCAGAGGATTTGAAGAGTTCAAATTTCGTCTCTTTCTCTTAACTGTATGACTTTTGGCAAATCTCTTCAGCCTTTTTTTTTTAAAGCAAGCTCTAGGCCCAGCATGGGGCTTGAACTCATAACCCAAGATCGAGAGTCACATGCTCTACCAACTGAGCCAACCATGTGCCCCAAGTCTCCTAAGCCTTTTGAGACTTAGGTTTTTCCATCTATAAAGTGAGAATTTGGCAATCAATGAATGTCAAAGCACTTTGTACATTAAAAAGAAAAAAAAACTGTGGATAGGTGTATGTGTCCTTGTTCGATATTTAGGTAAGGGGATATACACTTTAGGGTCACTGCCAAGAGAGAAGAGCCACAGCAACTGTCCCATCTCATAAGGAAAAACATTTTTTCAAAAGTGGCAGAAAAGTTATGTTTCAGGCTCTGACCACTGGGGGGCTCCAGACTCCAGATTCCTGGGCCCCAGGATAATGAGGAAAAGGGAGTCAGGTACAAGTTGGGGAAGCCAAGAGGGTTGACTGGTGACCAAAACCACCTATACCCCTAACCCTGGCCACCAAGCTTGTGGTACTGGGGGCAGGCAGTGGAGTGGAGAGGTGTTTGCATGCTGGTGCCAGCACTAGCTCCCTATGTCATGTGGGCACACCCCTTGTCCTCTCTGTCTCACTGGCTTTCCTACAATGACAGGGCCCTCCCAGCTCTGACCTTCTGTTCAGCTTTACCAATGGGCCATCCATCATCTCTGGAAGCCTCCCAACAGATGCCTATGATCCTGCCATGAATGTTTGTCCTGCCAGAGGCACACCACTGCCCCTGTTCTCCTGGACTTGTTCCCTTTGCGATGACTCCCCAAGCTTGGCCAGGCTTGTGGATCTCCGTCAGAGCAAGAGGGGGAGGCCAGCAGAACCGGGGGCTCCACCATGCACACTGAAATGGGGGGCTGGACTTGGGACTCTTCCAGACCACAGCCTTTCTGTACCTTGTTTTTGCCTTGGGGCCTATCTTTGATCTGAAATTACATACTAGGGCAAAGAGAGGGTGCATAGCATAGATGCTTTAGTCCTCAAGCCCGTGTGTGGAGTCAGACTGGAGGGAAAGCAGGCAAACTGGGATTCAAGTGGCTCTGCCACTTATGAGCAAGTCACTTTGCTTTCCCAGGTCTCCGTTTCCTCACGGATCAACAAGGAGAATAATCTATTTCACAGGGTTAAGCCAGATGATGGATGTGAAATTGCTTTGTGAACTGTGAGGTACTAGATGTTAGTTTTTACTTACTGGTATAGAAAGAACAAAAGTGACAAAGTCATTCCTAGGTCTCCTTTTAAATTCCTCTCTGTAGTTCTACCCAGCCCACCTAGAGGCAGCAGGGTACATGGAAACATTAGGATACTAGCATTCTGCTCACATTGGCAAGTTCCCTTTTTTTCTACAACCAGTTTCCTCACTTGTTAGACGGAACTAACCCCATCCTCTCTCTCTCAGGGCCAGTAAATTAAAGGCTGTGAAGTGCTCTGAAATCTATGAAGCACCAGACAAATGCAAAGGTTTCCTATTATTCATTAGTATTATTTTGGCATTGTCCACACACATATGACATTATCTAGAACAACCTTCACCCACCCTTAGAAAGCCAGAGAGTAGGAGGAGGTATCTGCAAAAAATGGATTAACACTGGAAAATTTTGTTGTTTTAAAATGAAGCCCCATCAGCACCCTAGAACAGACCATTTAGAATAGCAGGGTTTCTCCTTACTGGTCCTGCAGTTCCCTGGAAAGCCAAGAAGATGGGTCCCCCAACTCCTGGCTCTGGGTTGGATGCTGATGGGCTTTGCCCTCCTGGAAATGGCCAGACAGCCTCTGAGGTCCTTCTGGCTCAAAAGTTTCCTGATTTTTTCCTCCTTTAAGGGAGACATGGGAGGTAGGGGTAAGGTTTGTCCAAGTGCATGTGAATTTAAAATGAAAAGGGTTACTTAAAAGTCCCAAATGTTATCAATGATCCCATTTTGTACAGTAAAATGTTCCTGCACCCCTGCCCCCAAAGGGGCTGTTGGCCCAGCCAAAAGCTGGGTGCAGGGGACATTGCTGGGCAACTTGGGCTCCTGGCTGACACTAGCAGGGCCTCCTGACTTAGGGGTTCCTCTTCTCCCATGAGAGCCCATGCCTCCTGGGCCTCATCCTTGTCCCCTCTCTCTTCTCAGGAGGAGGGGCTTTTGTCCTAAAAGCACAGATCCTCCTTTTGAGCCAGCCCACTTGCTCCTTCTCCTAGGGCTGGAGTCAAGGTATAGAACGAAAGTTCCAGATGTCTTCACAGAATTTCCAAATGCTATTTCTCCATTTGCAATTTCTGTTCCTGCCATCTGGCCCCATGTGACCTCTGCCCAGTCTTCAACCCGCCTTTGGGATCAATGGAGAAAAAGAGCAGAAACAAAAGCCCAGAGACTGTTCCAGAGTTCACCAGGTATGAGTGCTGCTGACTTAATTTCTACAAAACCAAGCCAATCCATCTCTAGGCAAATTTTTGTGGATAACATGCCCCTAGGTGGGAAGGCTGCATTTAATGCTAATTTACTGCCAGATCTAGGGAAGTTCTTTCATCTTCTCTGAGCCTCAGCTTCCTCATCTATCAAACAGGGGAATGGATGAAATGATTGCTAAGGTCCCGTCAGTTCCATGAGTCTATGAAATGTTTATTGCTATTGCTTTTCCTTCACTATCCTGACCTTCAGAGCTGCCAGCACCCACCTGGAATGTGGTTCCTTCACTTTGGCCGTGAGTGGCACAAGACAACCAAGAGCCCCACGGACAAGCTGGTGAGCCCTGGCACCGGGAAGGGCAGAGGGAAGGGAGAGAAATGTCATAGGTTCCCACTCTAATCAGGAGGAAGCATCTCATCAGAGTGGGCCCCTGTGGACTCTGGAGCCAAGGTCTGGATTACATAGGGCATCTGGCCTTCCAAGGCTTTGGGAGGCTGGGATACCATCACCCTGCAGCTGCTTGGCAGGTCTGAGGTCAAAATTACGTTTTGAGGAAGTGCCAGGTCAGTTAACAACACTGTGCAAATCAGAGGGTCCAGGACCAGACAATTTGGCCAGAGACCTTACAAATCAAAGCCAGCAGGCAAGCACCTCTCTCCCCTCTTCCTTCCCCCAGAGCCCTCCCTCCTCCCACCCTCCCTCAAGTTCTCCCAAAGAAAGAATCTGGTTTTCCCAGGTTCTCATTAAGCTGCTATGAACACTCCTACCTAATCAGGTGGTTCTGTTCTTGGTCTGTTGCGATGGTTCTCAGAAGTCATTTCCTTTGTGTCAGGACATGCTAACGTCCTAAACTAATCTTGCTCCGGAAAAATAAAGAAACAATCTCCCAGAGATGTAACCTGCTCAACAGCTTTGAGTTCCTACCCTGGACCCAAGGGTCACATGTGTTATGCTCTTCAAAGGAAATCACACCTTCAGCTGAACCATTGCAATAAACCCCACTCTCTGCCACTAGACTAGGCTCTCCAGGGACTGGATGCTTGGGGAAGGAAGAGCAGAGAGGATATGCTTGGTCAGGAGGAGGGGACAGAGCTGGAAGGGTAGCGGCTAAGGGGACACTAGGGAGAGGCAGGAGATTAGAAAAAGCAGCTTTTACAAAAACCAAAAATAAAAACCAAAACCGTTAAAGATGCATAAAGTGACCCTTGCACTTCCGTTGTCTCTTCTTGCAAATAGAGGTGGTGCTGCTAGGGAACTGCTCCAGCACCTGTGTAAGACTTGAGTAGTTGCATACAATGTGAGAATCCAGATCTGAGGAAGGAAGGGGAGAGCCATTAGTGCCCGTGATATTCCTGTCAGGCCATTTCAGGAAGCCACTGGATCCCCTCCCCTCACTGCAGGATCCCTAAATGGAGCCCTCTGTGCCTCCCTAGTGGAGCTGCCTGCTTCCCGTCCAGGTCTAGAGCTCCTGGGGGAGGTAGAGGGTAGGGGAGATCAGGAAGTAGGGCAGAGGATTTAAAAAGATGATGTCCCTGGAGCCCTGTGTTCCACTGGCACTGCCTCAGAGCAGTCGAGGGCAGTAAGGAAGTTGATGGGTGGGGGGCGACGGGGGGTGGCCCAAAGTCTCCAGCTCCCCCATGATAGCTAACATCTGATTAAGACTGCATCTGAAGAATGGGGCCCAGAGTTAAAGGAAGTCTGGAGGCTGTAAGTAAAGAGCACAGAGTTTAGTGCTAGAGGACTGGAGTTCAAGCTCCAGCTTATTTTTTACTGGTTAAGTGATGTTGAACTATGCATTTATCTGCAAAACAGAGCTAATAATCCTCATTTCACAGAGCTGTTCTAAGGATTATGAGATAATGTATGTAAAGTACCTAGAACATATGGAAAGTGACAGCTATCATTAAGGGTGATATTACTGAACTCAGAGCAGGAAAGCACCTGGTAACTGTCACTGGCCCCTGCCGACACCTGTGCTTTGCTAGGGGCGATTCTAGTATTCGGTCATCCCCCTACCTCTCCCAGCCCGGGCCCTACTCACTTGGATGGGCTGCAGGCTTTACCAGTGCGGGGGCACATAGCTGTACGCAGGGGTCCCTTGGGCCCTGTATGTTGGCATGGACACAGGGTGTGCCCCAATCGCAGTGTGCTGGGGTGCAGTCAGCAGGGTACCTGAGCATCCAGAAATAAAAGCAAACCCAGTGAGGCCGTCCCAGGATGCTGGGATGAAGAGGATGAAGCCACAGTCTTTCACACAACTGCTCCCCAACCTGGGCCCCCCACCTGCTCACAAACTACCTACCCCTCCCACCTTGCCAGGCTTCATCTCCTTAGGGAAAATTTTGCTGATACTCCAGGACAGAGTCAATCACTCATCTTCAGTGGCCTCCTTCTACTCTTTTTTGTATGCTTCTCTCAGTCTACCGAGTGGAAATTGTTGGTTTATATGGTTGTGTTTCCCACGGGCCCCACTGTTCCTAAAGGCAGGGTTCTAGTCTGATCTATCAGTAACTGGTCCCCAGAACCAGAACAAAGGCTGGCACCAAGCAGATATCCGATAGTTTGCTGACCTGATCTGGGGAATGAGGCCTCCATAACCCCTTACATTAGGGGCCACATAAAACCCCAAATCTCACCCCCCACCCACTAGACCCCTATACTCTCTTCCCTCAAGTGATTCTTTAAAAGTTGGATCTCTAAAAGTTATCCACAATCCTCTTGTCATCTCATGCTCTTCTTCTGAATGTCAGCACATCCAGAGACTTCCCTAAACCTGCTCCTCTGGTGTCGTCTCCTCCTCCATCCTCAAGGTTCCTGAAGGGCAAGGCTCTGATGTGATTTCCGGAGTAAGCCCTCATGCCTTACAGAATTAATTACTGGACAGGGCCTTAAGCTTCTGCCTGGTCATAACAGGCATTAACATTAACAATAACATTAGCCCCATGCCCTCCCTTCTGGAACCCTGCTGCTACTAGAGTATTAGTGCCATCATCCTTCCTTTAAATGGCAGCCTCCCCACTGACCTATCTGCTTAAAGCCTCTCCCATCTAACTGTGCCTCCACCCTGCAGCCAGAGAATGTTTAAAGCAAAACCATCTCTCCTCTGCTTAAACCCCTTTGCTAGCTCCCCATTACCTAAAGGCATTTGGGCCTCCCCACTTTAGCTTTGCTAACTTCCAGCTGCCCTTCCAACTCCACACCCCTATTTTCTAAGGGCCTTGGACCATTTCCATTGTGTGAACATATCATGTTCATGTTCTTTCCACCTGGACTGCCCTTCCCTCTTCCATCTCTCTGGTCAACTTCTGTTCACACTTTAAGGCCTTGCTCAATATGCCCTCCTTGGTGAAATCTTTCTCATTGCTGTGGACAGAGTTCCCAGAAATCCCCAGCACAGAATTTCTCATGCTATGTGACACTCGATTCTATGACTGTGTCCTCCAGTCTGTCATGAATTTCTGGAGAAGGGGGATGGATGCTGACGTAGATGCTGCTCTCACCTGCTGACATTGCCATGGTGGTGCCAGCTACCATGCCCATGGCCACACCATTGGTCCGGGGGGCAGCAACAGGCGCTGGGTAGATGGCGGAGGGAATGCTGTTGGGCTGGACAACCGTGGTGTGGTGGATGACGTGGGGCTGGGCAGCGTACACCGGCTGTGTGTAGTAGGCTCCCTGGGGGAAAAGAGGCTGAGGTCACACAGGCTTTTTGGAGACATGGAGTAGGATATAGGGAGAAGGGAGGGGGAGCATGTTCCTCCCAGACCCTATGGGACAGGGCCAGATAAGCATGGACCTAGAGATATAAGGTCTGGGCCCCAGCTGGGACTCTGCGTCTGTCTTACTACATGACTCTGGACAGTTCAGTATTGGGCTCAGCTTTTCGTTATGAATTATGAAAAATAAGGCTCTGACCCTGTCCTGCTTTGCTCCTAGGATTGCTATGATTATCTAATAGGGTAACAGCCTTTAAACTGTTTGTATCTTACTACAGCGTGCTTCTACGAGCTGCCAAAAATGTAAAGGCAGGGACCACAGTCAGTGAGTGAGGATATGGATGGAGCTGGTGAATCCAGACCACTGTGTCACGCATATGAGGAATTTCCAGTGGGGCAATCACACTGGTGCGAGTACTACCATCTTACCCACTGGGAACTATCACAAATGCAGAGCATTTCCCCAGATGTATCTTACTATTTCCCTTTAGGCAAAGAGGTGAGGATGGAGACAGCGGTCTTAGGTGACTTTCCCCAGCCTAGATCATGATGCTTCCTGCTGCCACAATCCACAGGCCTGGTGACCTTTGTGGCGAGTAGACACAGCCCCTTGGGTCATCTTAATCCAGAGCTTCCCCAATGCCTCTACTAACAAATGACAGGAGCCTCAGAATATGGGTTTATAACTGCACAGGTCTGAGAACATAGTGCAAAGCAGCCTACCACAAACCAGAAAAATGATCTCCAGCCCACTGTTGTTGTTTTTTTTTTATGTTTTATTTCTTTCTGAGAGAGAGAGACAGCGTGAGCAGGGGAGGGTCAGAGAGAGAAGGAGATACAGAATCTAAAACAGGCTCTAGGCTCTGAGCTAGCTGTCAGCACAGAGCCCGAATGTGGGGCTTGAACCCACAAACCATGAGATCATGACCTGAGCCGAAGTCAGATGCTTAACCGACTGAGCCACCCAGGTGCCCCTGTTCTATCTTTCAAGTTTCACATTCTACTCTAGAATGTAGCTGTTCGTTAAATCAAAACATGTTCCCCTCACTACTTAAAAACCTGATGCAGAACTGTCACCCCAGAAAAACTGTGCCATGTGGTATGCTGGAGGCTCATATAATCCCTGTCATAGCCATCCCCTCAGAGTACACACATTCTCTAGCTGAAGGAGCCCAGATGGGGACATTAAGGCACTGAGAGAGAGAATAACTTACTCAAGGTCACAAAGGGACTGATGAGAGCCTGAGAACTTATCTCCTCCTTGTTCATAGACTTTATCGAGGAAGGGAGGTGTGGGGGTTAGGGAGAGAAGCCCAAGACACATGGGGTCTCATCCTGACTCAACCAATAGCTCCCTGTGTGACCTTGGAGAACTCACTCTCCCCTCTGGGTCTCAGCTTCCCCACTTGTATAAAAAGGAATGGAGAGGGGTGCCTGGGTGGATCAAGTCAGTTTAACATCCAACTCTTGATTTCAGCTCAGGTCATGAACTCTTGGTCATGAGACTGAGCCCTGCATTGAGCAACCCACTGGTTGCTCCACTGGGTGTGGAGCCTACTTAAAATTCTCTTTCCTTCTCCGTCTCCCCCCCTCGTTCTTGCTCTCCAGAGAAAAAGAAAAAAAAGGAATTGAGCTAGATGATTTCTAGGAGCCCCTGCTGCTTTGATATTCTGGGCTCTGTTCATCTAAATGGCTTCATGCATCAACCCTCTAGGGGCTGAGGTGGGGTGAGGGAGTGTGTAGACTACAGGGCTACTGTTTCTATGATATAACAGTGACAACTGGCCAAAGCCATGAACTTGTCTTCCCTCTGTACCTCACCCACTCCCATCCCTCCTAGGCTGGTCAGTCATTTACCTGCAGAAGTGGTGGGCCCAGGCTTCCACACGCACCTACCTGGGCATACAGATTCTGCTGGGGATAGGCACTTCTGATTGGATACATGGCCGTCTGATAGGGGTTGGGTGATGGGGAGTAGGGGGGCGGAGCAGTATTACTCTGGGTCGGTGGGACCTTGTATGGTGTCCCCGCAGTATATCCTGTACCAAGGCAATAAGAGAGACTTCAGTTAGTTGACAGAACATTGTCAGAAGGTAGCAGGTCCCAGGTACGACTCCCCAGACAAGGATGGGCTGATTCCAGGCTGGAAACACAGATGAGAAGAGACAGAGAACAGGGCTCCTCCCACAGAGCCCTGGGCCCAGAGGCAGCTCCCTCAGTCCTGGTGCACAGGGCGCATGAGTAATTCTGGCATCTTGTGTTTTTCTGGGTCTCAGGGGTATGACATATAAAATAAGAGGCTGGAACACAGATGATCTCCTAAGGGACCTTTGCAGCTCAGACAATCTAGGATTCTGTCTACATACCGTGAGACAAGCACGTACACACAGACAGGAGACCCTCTGCCCACTTGCTCTTTATTGCACTCTGTCTTCTTGCTTTTCTGTCTCTTCACTCAGCAGCCCAGGGCATCTTCTGCTGCTGTTTCTCTTTGGTTTTCTACCTTACTCTCTCTTTTTTTCCCCTCCTTATATCTCTCTCTTTTTGGACTTTTCTCTACCACATTCCCCTTCTTTCCTGAGAGGTTTAAGGTGAAAAGCCCACAGAAAACACCATTCAGACCCAGCTCTTCCCCTTGCTCCTGGGGCTTGGAGGAGAACCACCTCTGCCTGAAGGCCTGAAGTCAGGGGTCATGAAAGTTCACATCAACCAGAAACCTATGCCCCAGGGAGCTCACAATCAGCCACTCCATCAAATCGTGCTGCCTTTGACTCTTCTGGAAAACAGAGTCACATCCTATGTCCACGGAAAAACCTGAAACATAAATCACTCAGGAACAAGACTGTGTACTTACAGAACACAAAATGAAATGATTCTACGGAAACCAAGTGATCAAGTGATCCCCAACTCTCTTACTTTATACAACGGGCTCAGAAAGGGCAAATGGTTTTAGAAACTGCTCCTTTTTTCTAAGTTGAAGGGACAGTGCCAGGAGACCTTGGCTCTGGATCTCCAATGGGGTGTTGCTGGGGCTTCTTCCCTGTGCTTCCCATCCTGGCTCAGTCTGGTTGGTACATCACTGACCTTCTCTGGGCCTCAACTCAGGTCTTTCGCCTACAAGATGCTCATTAAGGACTATCAGCAACATGGTGCTGATTCTGCAAGAAGGGACTGGGGAGCAGAGTGGAGAGGGGTGCTTTATTGGAAGAGAACAGATCTAGGCTACAATTCGTGCTTTTCCCCCCAATTTGGTGTGACTATTGTCAAGTCTCTGGGCCTTAGTTTCCTATTTTGTTAAATCAGAAGGCTAAGAATGAAGATCTCTTCCTGAACTAAAATCCTATTTTTCTAAAGATCCTAGGTCTCTTCTATCCTAACCTCAAGTAAAAGCAAGCTGCCATAAGGTCACAAATCTCTCTCCATCCACAGCACTGGCTTGGCGTCCCCCAACCCCTGCTGAGGTACTCAGTAGGATATGAGAGCTGCTATTCGGTTGCCACAAAAGGCACCACCAAAAGGTATCCTTGTCCTCTTCCCTGACATCATGTCACTCACTTTTCCATCTGTAGATTCATAGTTTATTCCATGAAAAACTGGCTTTGTGATCAAATACACTTGGGAAATACGTAGCAATGAGGATGAAGTGGAAAGCATACGTTCAGAAGGTAGCATCGTGAAAAATGAGAAACTAGACATGGAGGTGCGAGTCAGCTGAGAGAAGTTTGGAGCAGATCCCTCCAAGTTTCTAGACTGTGGCACTAATTATGATATGTGGTCAAGGCAGGTGAAGCAGATACTGCAGGGACAGAGAGAAGTAAGTCTAGGTCTGTGATATCTACAAGGAGCCACCTGAGGGGCACTTCACCTTGGAGGCACAGTTTTTTTTTTAATCTATAAAACAAGGGGGGTTGTCAAAATGGGTATGTCCCAAGACTGTGCAATGGACTATATGATTCTGAGGGATTTTAATTGTTTTTAAAAAAGAGTGCAGTAATGTCGAATAAATAGGTTTGTGTTTTATTCTATGATCCTGAGAAGTTTTAAAATGAGAGGATGAACTATGAATCTCCAAGACAGGGATTAGCAGGAGGCTATTTACAAATTTAATTTACCACTGAATATTTTATTCACACTATTAACATTTAAAACAGGCAAACTAGGGGCGCCTGGGTGGCTCAGTTGGTTAAGCATCCGACTTCAGCTCAGGTCATGATCTCACAGTTCGTGGGTTCGAGCCCCGTGTCAGGTTCTGTGCTCACAGCTAGCTCAGAGCCTGAAGCCTGCTTCAGATTCTGTCTCCTTCTCTCTCTGACCCTCCCCTGCTCACGCTGTCTCTCTCTCTCAGAAATAAATAAAACATTAAAAAATTTTTAAAAATAAAAATACAAATAAAACAGGCAAACTATAGGGGCACCTGACTGGCTCAGTCTGAAGAGCATGTGACTCTTGATCTCGGGATCATGGGTTTGAGCCCCATGCTGGGTGTAGAGATTAGTAAAAAATAAACCATAAACTTAAATAAATAAATGAATAAATAAAACCTGAAAACTACAGTTTTTATAACTACAACTTATTTTGGTAAGTAAAGTTTTATTGTAACAGCCATGTCTATTCATTTACTTATCAACTATGGCTGCTTCCCTGCTACAACGGTAGTTATGACAGAGACCATATGGCCTGAAAAGCCTACAATATTTATTATTTGGACCTCTATAGGGATAGTTGCTCAATCCTCATTTAAAGGAATAAAAGAAGGTTATGAGGAGTCCTGTCAGAGTGACGAAGGGCAGAAGGACAGGATACCCTTGAATCCTAAGATACTTGTCTCTGAAAGCTATACAGCACAGAGTAGTGGTTATGAGTAGTCTGGAGCCAGACTGACTGCCTGGGTCTGAACTCCCACCCTGCTATTTGACAGCTGTAGAAAATAGCAGTCTCCTCATCTGTAAATGGGGACAACAGTACCTATTTCATAGGGTTGCTGTGGTAAATACATTAATTAATAATTGCAAAGCCCTTAGAATAGTGTGTGACACATTAAAAGCACTTCATAAAGGTGAGCTATTCTTCTTCTCTCTCTCACTGTATAGAGAAATAGTAAGCTTGCCCTGGGAGTGTGCAAGCAGAGACTGGTATGAAAGACCACAATAGAGAGGTTAAACTATGACTTCCATTGTGTGATCCAACTTGGAACACAGACTGCAGGGTTTTAAGATTCTAAAACTGTATGGTTTAAAATACCATGACTTTGGGACGCCTGGATGGCTTAGTCGGTTAGGCATCCGACTTTCACTTAGGTCATGATCTCGCGGTCCGTGGGTTCGAGCCCCGCGTTGGGCTCTGTGCTGACTGCCAGCTCAGAGCCTGGAGCCTTTTTCAGAGTCTGTGACTCCCTCTCTCTCTGACCCTCCCCTGCTCACGCTGTCTCTCTCTCTCTCTCTCTCCTAGAAATAAATAAAACATTAAAAAAAATAAAATAAATAAAATAAAATACCGTGACTTTATGATTCCTTAAAGTTAACAAGCCAACGATGCTGGCAACTTTCCTTTAGGCTCCCCAAGAATGTGCTCTGGAATTTCTATCCCCAAGGGAAGCCTGCACTACCCCTCTATGCCCCAAGGACAACCACCTTACAAAGTATTGAGATTATCTCTCAAAGGAAAAGAAAAAAGCTCTAAGAGTCTGCAGGAGAGTTTGGTTTCCAAATCTAAGAATAACTTTGTCTGAGACTGTTTCCCTTTCTTCATGTTATGAAATGAGACACACATATACTCAGAATACAGATCAGCAGCCAAAATACCCTTGGCAGCCAAAAAGATGATGCTGCATAAGAAGGCCTTGCTCATTTGTCCAGACAGTTTGAGAAGGAAGAAGCAGAGCTAGAGATCATTAAGCTCAACACAGACGTTTCACAGATGAGATGACAGATGGCTGAGATGGAGCAACTGCTCTCTAGGACTCAGGACTCAGTGCTCCTTCCTCCAGCTACAATGGTTCTCAAGGTTTCCATCTTTGTCAAGAGGCTGCAGAAACTGCCTGGGCTCCGTCAGTGAGTGACGTAATTCTTCTCTCAAGGAATACCCTCAGGTGGCCTAGATAGGTTCAGAAGGCATTCTAGAGTTGATATTCTGTCTCTGAGTATTTCAGTGAGACTTTTATGAGAAAATCATTGCAGTGGACTTTCTATAACTAACAGTCCTGTCCATACCACTGAGGATTAGAAATTCCCCTGAAGCTGTAGTCTGGGCTACCTTGGGTAACGCAAAATTAAGGATTTATTACTCTGTGCATCTAAGTAAAAGAAGCTATTGGGCTTGATCCAAAATAAAACAAAACAAACGAACAAAAACCTGACTGATTTTGCTCAAATGAACTTAGACTCAGCTCCCTCACTGGAGGCCCTGGTACTTGTGAATGGTCTTCTACCTAAGTCTGAAGGTCACAGAATTAGGACTTTGAAATTCTATGCCTTCAAGACATTAGAGACTTGCATCTTGCATTCAGCTTTCTACATTTCAAATGAAGAACCTGTAGCTGGACTGNTCAGTACAGAGCTGGGCTCAGAGTTCAGGGCTTCCCATGCCCGAGTTACAGGTCTCTGCAGTCCAATCTTGGACATCTGGCATATTGGCCTTTGTGTCCTCATTTCACTAAAGGCAATATTGTGACAGAAAAAGGGAATTAGATCACTAGAAATCCCAGCTCTGCCTTACGAAAGAGGCTTGGTTTATGAGGCCCGGTTCTTTTTCTCAGGTTCCTAACTATTAAGTTTGGGGTCCATCAAACAGAAAAATAAATAGAGTCTGCACATTAGTGAGATAAAACTGTTCTAGCCCTCTCTTCAATCCTTCTGCACTATCATAAATCTTTTTCAGCTGGTGAGCCCCTACTACCTTCAAAGGCATTGATCCTTACATCAAGGATGCCTTTTAGACTAATCAGTTTATTGACCATCAGATTTACATGTCTGAACAAAGCTCTATGTCTGAGTCTTGCCTTGACCCCTAAGTCTCCTTGTTGGTACAGACAGTGTGGAATAATTAGGAGGGAGACCCAATTACAAATTGAATTGAGTTTCTTAAAGTGTCCTGAATTTTCCGTGGCATTAGAAGCCACAAAATCTATGTATCAGGAGGAAGTCTGGTGGGCGTGGGAGGGGCAGGAAAGCCCACCTCTATTTAAAAATTCCACACACTACTGGCTTAAAGGAAAAGGGGCACATTTTGGGTCCTTTCCAGGGACTATGACAGTCTGTGAGGGCAGTGGGAGGTAGCTGCAGGACATTTCAGTGGTACTTCAGGAAGATTTCAACACAGGAGAAGGCGAAGCCTTCTAATATTCAGACATTCTCACTGTAGAATGGGTTGCCTATGGAAGGAATGAATACCCTGGAGATATGTGAGCAAAGGCTAGCTGGTCAACTACGGGCAGGGTAGCTAGAAAGGTCCCTGCTGGGGTGGTGGATATTGAGTACACAGCACCCTGGTGACAGAATCAGGAGTCTAAAAGCTAGACAGAACCTTAAAGATGTCCTAGTCCAGCCCCATTATTTTACAATTGGAAAAACCAAAGTCCAAAGCATGGACATAAATTATCCAAGGTTACACAGAACCAAGTCTAGAATCCAACTCTTCTGGTCTCCATCCCAGGCCTCTTTCTGCTACACTGTAGTAGGTGTGTCCATATGCATGTACAGTCATATGTGTGGGTTTAAGAGAAAATATTTATAAATAACCCCATTTACATATATGTTCATTCAATTCCATCTGAGGTACCTGGAAAAACTCCCTACTACTGCCATCCTTCTCTTAATGAGTACTATTAATATCATGAAAAAAGTCAGTAAACTTAACTTGAAACTTAAACCTGAGTGATCGGTTTTTAGTTGTGCTGCTTGCTACTTGGATGGCATTGGACATAGTATCTTTCTGAGCCTCAGCTTTCAAACCTGAATGAAAATCCACCATAATGGGACTATAGTGTAGATTAAATGAGAGGGTGATAATGAAAGCAAATTCTCCAAAAGGTGAAGAGTTATGTTGTTTAAATGTAAGTTGATGATGACATCTAAGGGCAACGGTAACTAAACTAAGGAGAAGATAACATTAGGTATTTAAAATAAAAGAAAAAAATGCAGCATGTTCATCTAATCCACTTAATAGTTTAATAATTTACTGAACTACAAACTATCAGGCTTTATCTGCAATATCTCTCTAAGGGTATTGCAAGCCCCTGATGGCACAACTTAAGAAAAAAGCACTTCCCCCATCCAAAGCCAGCCATTCCTCTTTTGGACAGCTCCAACAAGGCACAAAGTCTTCCTTATATGGAGTCAAAGTGCTCAGTAACTTCTAAACATTGGTCCTCATTTTACCCAGGAAGCCATCTTGTATTAAAACTCAGGTGTAGGGGCGCCTGGATGGCTCAGTCAGTTAAGCGTCTGACTTCAGCTCAGGTCATGATCTCACAGTCTGTGAGTTTGAGCCCTGCCTCAGGCTCCGTGCAGACAGCCAAGAGCCTCAAGCCTGCTTCTGATTTTGTGTCTCCCTCTCTCTCTG
The DNA here is from genome assembly GCF_008692635.1 of Crocuta crocuta. NCBI lineage: Eukaryota > Metazoa > Chordata > Mammalia > Carnivora > Hyaenidae > Crocuta > Crocuta crocuta. The sequence continues at coordinate 2,167,858 of NW_027529630.1, forward strand.
CCCCTCCCCACTCACACTCTGTCTCTCCCTCTTTCTCTCAAAAATACAGAAACATTAAAAAAAAATTAAGTATCATGTGTGAAGGTGAAACCATTAGTCACTGCACTAAACGTCAAGATGAATATAACCATTCTGATTGGCCAGGTGGTTTCTGTCTTCCCTAAGGACTCCCTGTACATACTTGCTCCCACGGTGTAGCTTCCACTAGGAGAGTATTTCCCATGCAGAGGGCAATTCTGCCTCCCCAGGAGATATTTAGCAATGTTTAGAGATATTTTGGTTGCCGTAATGAGGGTTCGCTGGCACCCGGGGGGCTGAGGCCAGGGATTCTGCTAAGCATCCTACAATGCACCAGTTAGCCCCCTACAACAAAGGATTTCTATCTGGTCCAGATGTCCATAATGGCAAGGCTGTGAAACCCTGTGCTAGCTAGAGCAGCCCACTCTGTCCAAAGGTCCACCGGCCTTCAAATGTGCTCTCTGTTCTTTCCCTTAAAATGTAGTCACAGTTCTTTCCTTATCAAACTTGTTGGCCAAATGCATACTTCCTCCTCCCTCCCTCACTGCTTTGTGTCTCCCCAAAGCTGGGTACATGATCAAAGAGGATGACCTGCCCTGTATGAGGAAGGTCAATTTTTTATGTGGGTAGGAGAACCTCTTGAAACAGTGTCTTATAAGGTCAGTTTTAAAACTTCCCTTTCCTTTCTTCCTAAGAGACAAATCAGTCCCAACTAAGGGGAACAAGGAAAGGAGGAGACAGGCTGTATTTACTGAAAGCCGCAGAGGATGCTTGGTAAGTTCGGTTCTCGGTCCCGGTGTCCACTGGGAGGTGGAAGGTGCCTTCAGTACCACAGGAAGACGAGTTCTGTGGCCAGGCCTGTTTCATCAGCAGAGTTGCTTAAGGGAAGACACAAGAATGGCATTAGGCAGAAATAAGAAGTGGGCACCACCAATCACAGACACAAAGCAAGGGTCTTGTGCTGGATGGAAACATATAACCCAAGGGGTCCTGTTCAGACACACAGGATGGTTCAGCCTTTCTGAGATGGGTGAGTGGGTTGGGAGGAGTGCTGAAGTGAGCTTCCAAATGATTTGAAACCAAGGAAATCTGAGTTTACACTAAGAGAGCCAGAATTTTCTACCCACTACCAAAACCATGAAGATGCCTAAGAATACCACCTCCTACTGACATTCTGGCCTAAGGCTCTGGGATATTCCTTAGCTGCTTTCTTATTAATATGTAGCAACTTGGAGCCTTTGACTATGTACTGGGCCACATCAATTGAGTCCTCAATTTTTATGCCTGAAATCTCACCTGGGGGTGTATTTAATAAGTTGTTTTCAAAGAGAGACCTCAAAAGAATTACCATGTCACATGAACCTTGCTGGACTGCCAACTCTTTCAAAGGGAATGAGCTGGCTGTGGCAGTTCAGAAAGCACAGGCTGTATGGTGGGACTCTTCCTGCTCCTTCTCCTGTACACCCAGCTGGAACCAGAGAGATAAGCCTCTTGCACACCCTTTATACCTCCTATTGATGTGTTGCTGGTGCCCCACGTTAGGTATCTTCTCATGAATTAGAGATGATCTACTGGGCCTTTAAGAAATTATGTTAAACTTGGGGTAGGTGTAAAATAGAGATGAGGCCCAGTCTGAAAGAAATCTGCAGACTTCCCAGGTAGACCTAAGGCTTAACTTGAGAAATTTGAAGGATGATGCTTCATATGATCTAGAAGCGGGGAATGACTCAAAAAACTTACCTTCATGGTATCCTGTGGGGAAGGAGAGAGGAAAGAGGATTTCAAAGGGGGGAAAATGCCTAACTTCTTTAGAGATTTTGCTTGATATACTTTTTCCTAGAGGAGAAACCATTCTTGACCCAAATTTCTATTTAGAGTAGGAAGAACGATTTTAATAGTATCTTTTCTACTCAAATAAGATCTTGGATAGGAGAGGCTTTAAAGAACATTAGCAGGATGTGGGGCTACAGTGGCAATAGTTGGGTACACTTGAAACATTTTAACAATGGGCTAAGGTGAAGCAGGGTGGCATGAGAAGCGTGCCTGTCCACTCTGATTCTGCCAGGGCAAGGACAGCCCACCTCTAGAGAGGTCCCATAACCCCTCTGCCCATCCAGGTAACAGGTAATGCCTCTGGTTCCTTCAGTCTTGGGAGTACTGAGGCCAGAGGAAGAGGTCAAGGACCCTGCTGTTTCGCTGAACTAAGGCTAGAAATGTAGCTGTTCTAGGCTGACTCTGCACTTGCATTAATGGCCCGCAATATATACAGCAGATGCTGAGAAATGAGAAGGAAATCATGGGCAGAAAGTGACACTAAAAGGAGAATTCTTGCATAAGAAATGGAGACCTAGAAGAATTGCGTGCAGAGTCCAAAGCCTTTACTGGACATCAACGCATGGCTCTGCAGACAATACAGGAGAAGGGCAGGCAATTTTAAACAATTACCTTGAGTTTCCTTTCCCCAGGGTGGGGGCAGGGGGTGGGGATTAATAAAGGATCCAATTAGTGTTGAAAAATCTTATCAAGATGTCTCCAAATTTAGAACCTGCTGCTCAATGTGGCTGGAAAGCCCTGGTCGCTCTAAGCTCCCTAAAAAGTGAAACATGTAGTTCTGAGAAGACAGATGTCCTCAAGACCCTATAGAGCTCCATCAGGGAGCAGGAGGCCTAAATTCAGCCACAGAAAACTTGGATGTCCTGTTCCAGTCCAGGTTTTTCCCCCCAGGTTGTACATACTTCACCATAATTTTCATCATAGGCCAAAAGTCTGACATTGGTCTGAAGGACTGCATGACAGTTAAAGTAAATCAAAATTAACCAAAGAGTAACTGAAGCCTACACTGCACTCAGCACTGAGGGGAGCGCCACAGTGGACAGGAACACATGTGGGTCATGGTCACTGCACACAAGGTATTTATGGGCCAGCTGGGGATGCAACACAGCCACACGCCAACCAGAGAGTGAACAAGACAGCATTATGCAACATAAAATAACATTCCAGATTAACCAGGATAGAAGCAAGTGCGACTGTGCCTTTGATGTCTTATCTAACTGATCAAGTGAACTACACTATATATGTTCTGAAGAAGTATTTTCTCTGGTTTTATTAAAAAAGAAATGAAAACAAATATTCGTGTGTTCTATGTTTCTCTATATATTTGAATACTTTAATAGTTTAAAACTGGACAAATAGTAAGACTAAAAAAACAACAAATATTAGCTGTCAACTTGACTTCCTCATTGGCTAGTTGTACTGTGCCACATGATCTTCCTCTTCCATGTAAAATTCCAAATTTTACCATTCTATTGGTAGCCATTGAGAGCTCAGTTGTGTGATAAAGGCAATCCAACTGAAACTTTAGAGGCACAGTAATAGAGGAGGCTGCTCTGACAGGCATGCCTGCTCTTGGGTGCCATGAAAGGAACCAACTCCTAGAAATGTTCTATATTTTGAATTAGGTGGTAGTAAAATACAAATGTATACATATGTCAAATATTACTGAGCTGTACACATGAGACTAGTGCACTTTATGTACTACTGTATATGTGTTATTCTTCAATTTAAAAAGGAGAGAGAGAGAGAGAGAGAGAGAGAGAGAGAGAACACCCTTGGCAGTGAAGGGCCATGGCCCAGTCACAGCATGCTGCCCACATCCAGGTGCTGGGTTGTTCACTTCCCTGGATACGGGGCCCTCACGCCCTTTGACACTTTGAACAATCTGTTAAGCACACTTACAAGGAAGAGAGGCAGCAAGGGACCATCATCCTGAATAATGCAGTAGGTCAGGAAATCTAAGTTCTAGCCTGGGCTGTGCCACTTACTAGCTGGGGGACCTTGGGCAAGTCACCTCATTTTTGTTTTACTGTCTCATAACAGCAGTAATAATTTCTCCCTGATCACTTCAGACTGTTGATGTGAGGATCAAAAGTGAAGCATCATCCAGTCTTACAGTTTCTAATTCTGATACCTGCTTATCTTCCATCCCCACAGTTTATGGGCAGCTCTAATTTAAGTTCTCATCAGCTCTTAACTACCGCAACTGCTTCCTCATTGTTCGGTTTTTACACTTGCCAACTCCAATCTCCAAACTGCAGTCAAGGGACATTTCTAAGGCCTAAACCTAATCACAAAATCTCAAGAACACTCCATGGTTCTCCACTGCCTACAGGCTAAGGCTGAACTTCTTATGTGGCGTTCAAGGCCCCTCATGATCTAGCCCTATGATCTCTCTAGACTCTCACTGTTCTCACTTTCCAATCCTACACTATAGCCACACAAACTTTATTATTTCCAGAATATGCCAAGGAGTGCCAGTGTATTTTTGCTCACTGTTCACTCTTCTTGGCCTGTCTTCCCCCCAAATGCCACCTGATAAAAATTTATTAATCCATCAATCATGAGCTTACCTCTCTTATGAAGTCTTTTCTTTTCCCCACCCTTTGGCCACAGCCCCTTCATATATCCCGTATGGTTCGCTTCTGTGAATCTTAGAAGCTCCTGAACTTGCTGGCTTGTCTGTTTCCTCCACTAAACTGTGAGCTCCATTAGAATAGGGACCTTGTCTTACTAGTCTTTATCTCTAAAGAGCCAGTGTAGGGTCTGGCACACAGCATTCTGTGAAGAGAAGAGCTCTGCACATACTTTTTAGTATTTCTATTTCAGATGGTATAACTAGAGGGGTGAGAAAGCATGAGAACTTGTCTCACTTTTTATGGAATCTTCTGTCCAAGTTCATAGATCCTGGGGCAAACAAAAAATGAACTCTCCACTAATGATAAAAGAAACAGGTCTGTGACTAACAAACACTAAAATAATGAAATTATAAGAGGATAGACTGTTAGCATTTAGAGGGACCTAAGGGATCATCTGGAATAAAACACTATCTATGGCTTGGAGACATTAGCGAATTGCCCAAGATCACCCAGGCCACAGCAGTGGCAAGGAGAAATTTTCACAGCTCATCTCCTGAAAGATGTGCCATCCACAAATTCATTATTCAACATCTAAATAATTCACAGTTAAAAGTTGAGAAAGTGTGCAGAGATTTTAATGAAAACATTGTCCTGAGCAGCCCAGGTGAGGGTAGTAAAAGCGGCAAGTCCCTTCCATGGTCCCTTACTGTCTGTGACAAAAAGGACCTAGTCCAGTTTCACTGCTGGGACCCTCACAGGTGCCCAGAAGTTCCCGTGGTGCGTTGGGCCTGGAGTCCACACTGCCCACTTAGTTAGCACACTTGGCCCTCACCTCTCACCATCCAGGAAAACGCCCTGAAAATGAGCCAGAGCTCAAGATTTGGGCTAAGGGAACAGATTGTATCTAGTCAACCAGGTCTTTCAAACATGTCAGACTGCCAATGGAGATGGAAAATCTGACCCTGGGGCAGACTGTGTTTTGGGGTTCTTACAGGCGTAATCCAGGGACTCATCCACAGGAGCCACCACAAAGGCAACAGAGGGGAGCCGTACAGGCTGAAGAATTTTGTTCACTTGATCGTTTGAATTCAGCAGTCAGGTTAGGGTGAAAGTTTCTGACCTAGGTCAGATGGGACCCCGGAGGTGAGGAAGGGGAAAGACGCCTTTTAGTGCCATGATCCTTCATCGCTGCCCTAGGGGACGGTGCATGTGTGTCTCCAACCCATGATTTTGCACCATCAGACATGTTCCTGCATGCTTTAGGAACTGCTGCTGAGCCACCTGGGGGAGCCCAAGCCTAAGGGATGGGATTTGGGGAGGGAAGGAGAGGGAATCTACTGTTGTTACGAGGTAACACATTCATAGGCCATAATACAGATGAGGAAAAATAGCTCTCCTACCATAAGCTGAATGCAGGAACTGAAACTCTGTTGGATAGAAATGTTAGTTTAAATTACCACTAAGAATTTGTGCAAAGTAGTACACATTGCAGTTACAAAAACAGACTGTCTCAAGATAGCAGTTTCCCCCGGGCTACGTAAGAAACAGTGAATGCACAGGGTGTGAAGTACCTCTATCCTGGAGAGAAAGACAGACTTGCCATCCACTGAGGAGAAGAATCTCCTTGATGCCATGGCAACTTCCAGGCATCTGACCCAAGTTCGTGCTCTTTGCACTGCAGAGGGACTTTGCACATGACAGAGGCTTTGTGTGTGAGAGGAAGTAAAGGTTCAGGGTTCAAAATCATCACATTTGGCCTCTGAAGAGCTTTCTGTAAAGCTTCGGAGGGCTAGGACCAATGCAGAGGTACTTCATCACTTGAAACTTCTGGAGGATTGAGGTGCTACAGTGGGATCTGGGTTTGAATTCCAGGTCCACTGCTTTTTAGCTGTGCAACTTTGGACAAGGTATTTAAACTCTGAGCAAAACTGGAGGCAGGATCACACAAGACTAAAGCAATAATTAACATTTGTGACATCACTCAGACGGTGCCTGGAATATGGCAGGTGTTCAGGAAACACAAATTCCTTTCCCTTGCCCTTCCCCAAGTTTGTCACATGCAAAACAGGAACAATCTGTATTTGTACTTCATAAAGTTGCTATGAAATCAAATGAGACAGTAGGTGAAAATGGCTTATAAACACATCTCTTGTGAGGAGGTATTTCGTTTCTATCTATATTAGTTATTCTATTCATCCTTTTCTTTCATTTTCAGGTCAGATTACCAATAATGTGATACATCCTTTGGTTTTCAGATTCTGAGAACGAGTCTCAGTTGGCTCCTGCTTCCTGCAGAGCCAAATAGTTCTTAAATAAGATCCCTGAAGTCATTAAGAGCTTGGAAGAAAAAAAAAAAAACTCCAAGTACCCACACTGCTTTCAGAACCAATGAAAGAGTGAAATGTTTCCCTGTATCCTGAACAGATGACATCTTAGAGTACTCAGAGCTGCTAAAAATAGCTCTCTCTGAAGCAACTTCTTGGTCTCCTTGAAGAAGCTGAGAGAAATTTAAGCCTGAGAGCCTGGCTCTTTGCAGGCTTCTGCCCCACAGGCATCTCTCAGCATCACGAATGGCTCCTTCTGGCAGGAAGCTGAGAGTAACCTACACTGCCCTCTCTGTCCTTGAGCTGGCTCTTCCTCGGCAGGAACTCCCCTAATGTAATCAGGAGACCTGCTGAATGCAGAGGCCGGCCTCCGAAAATATGAAACAGACCAGTGAGGTGTGTGTGTCTAACTCCAAAGGAAAGGGATCTGCCCAAGGTCACACCAAAATCAGTAGCAGAGTTAGGGGTATAACCCCAGTCCTTCCAACTCCTAGTTCGGGGCTTTCTGACACCACGTGGAAATACCATGCTCTACAGTGGACTGCATGGGTTTCTAAGGAAATGGTCAGGCTGCTTTAGTCATAGCTTAGAAATATGGTGAAATTTTGAAAACACAAATTGGGGAAAATCAAGTTAGATGTGGGCTGATATTTGTTTGTTTCAAAATTAAGACTTAATCAGTACTTTATACATGCTGGGAGCTTTCCAATCTCTCCTCTTTTTTTCCCACAGTCCCGGGCTCCTTCTGCATGTTTTCTCTAGTCTGGTTGCTCTAGTTTCTCTCTGGCCAACTGCAGAGCACATGCAGGTGTGGTGGCAGGATGCCTGAATTTGGATCTTTGGGCTAGTTCCCAACTTCTCTAAATTTCCCACTTGGAAAATGGGAATGACGATAGTAATGACTTCAAAGGTTTGTTGTGATAGAAAACAAGTCAATATCCAAAAGGGTTTAAAATAGTCCCGGTGCATAGGAACCATTCAACAAATATTATCTGTTTATTTTTATTCTCTGTCCTTCCATTTTCTCGCTAAACTAATCTTCAAACAGTTTCACAAACCAGCACCATAAGTTCTGAACATTATGAGAAAATGCCCCAGTGCTGGAAATTAGAGCCTTGATGAATTCACAGCCTCCACCCTCAGTGGGGCCTCCTCTTACATGACTGTGTCACCTGCTGGTGACACCTCTTCTCCTTCCAGTAAGCTTTCACATATTGACCTCTCTCCTTAAGAACCCTCCCTCTATCCTTGCTAACCTCTCAAACAGCAAATCAAAGTCATTAGACAAGAACTGTCCACTTTCCACTGGACAATGTATTCTAAGCACATCCATCTGTGACCCTTCCTTTAGCCTGAGAAGAAGAGCTGCCCTCCTGCGTGAGGCAGCCTACTCCATCTGCTCCCCAAAACAAAGAAGAGAACAGAGCTCTAGATCTCCCTCCTCAGCATAACCTCCTTCAAGGCCTGGCTCTATCTGGCAGCCCTCCTCTTCCCTCTCTAACTTGTCCTCCCCACTTGCTCCTTCCCATCAGCACTTCCTTAATCATGCTCGCATCTAAAACACTGGCTCCTTTAACCCCACCTGCCCTTGTTCTCCTTTCCCCCATAGCCAAGCCTCTTGTAAGCAGGCTCTATCTGCTAACTCTGCTTCTTCACTCCCAGCCACACCATCTCATTGCCTCTGCTTCCGCAGGTCACTGGCAGCCTCCTGACTACAAACACAACTCACCTTCTTCATTCCTGACCTTAGCTGACCTTTTGCAACTACTCACCCCATTCTGTTTTAGATCAGATAGTTTATGAAGCCAATTCACAGATCTCATAGCATTTAAATTTAAATCATTTCTATATTGGGAGATACTTGATAATCAATACCACTGGAGTTTTTAAGACAGATCTTATCCCATTTGATTAAATCTTTTATCACAGTTAATTTCTGTAGCTTATATTGTTTCTGCCTATTTAACATTTTTTGAAATATGTATCTTACTGATTAAAAGTTAATATAGAATAAACTACTGATCCTGAGATAGAGATTTTTAGCTTGTGGGTTACTGCTACCCTCACAAGCTCTTTGAGGTCAATGACTTTAGCTTCCTCAAGTCTGAATCACAAGCAGAGTCTTCCAGAGTGCCCTGAACATAGCAGGGCCAAAATAAATGTCTGTGGAATGACACACCTATGTAAGGACTTTAGGGGTTAATATCACTTATTTGCATAAAATAGTGCTTTGTCTCCCCAAAAAGAGGGGGATCACAGTATGTGTGTTAATGTGTATGATTACAAAATGATCCCTACTTTACAATGGGACAACTGAGGTTCAGAGAGGTCAAGTGACTCTAAGGTTGTTAATTGAGGAAGTGACAGTCAGAACTCACATCTAGGTCTTCTGACAGAGACCACGTTTTTCTCTTACTTAAATATTCCAGAAGAAAGAGAACAATGGTAGGATGAGTGATGGACTGGCACAGAAAAGCATGAGACCAAAAACTTGAGGATCTGCCAAGGGTTCTAGTCCATATGCTATTGCTGCATCATTGAGTAACTTGGACAAAACACTGTTTATCTCTGGATCTCCCGGGTCCAGAGAAGGAGTTGAACTGGAAGATCTTTAAGGTCTTTCAAACTTTTTAACTCTACAATAATCATTACTAAACAAGAAAATGGGGGTATGATTACGGCATTTAAAGCCTTTCTAAATCTGGCCCTTGGACATTTGTAGTTCAGATTCTTCTATTATCCCTGTCCCTACGGTGAGCTTCAACCACTCCCACATCACCACTCCTTTGCCCAAGGTCTACTCTGCCTAAAACGTCCAACTTTTTACATGTTTTAAAGAATGTCTCCTGCTTCTCCCTCAGGTCTCTATTGCGAGAGCCCCTGTGAAGCATCCTGTACCCTTTATTTACACTGCACAGCTATGAATCTGTTTATATGCCAACTCCCAAATGAACTAGAAGTTATTTTAGGCAAAGATGGCTCTTTTTCTCTATGCTAGTGGGAGGACATTCAACCAATAAATACTTGTTGAGTAAATGAACTTACTTAAAACCATCTACATCCCTGAGGTAAGTAGCACATTTCTCTGAGAGATGAGTTATTTTGTCCAAGGCCTCACAGCTAGTGAGGTGAGTAATCAGGATTCAAACCCAGGACTTTCTACATGGAGCATCACCAGGCCCTCTCTCCAGCCCCTTGAGTGATAATGCACCCGCTAAGTGTGAGGGTTAGTATTGGTGGTAAGACCTCTGCACTGCTCCTAGCCCAAATGAGAACTGTTTTTTTTTTTTTTTAACATTTTCAAATCTATTTCGATCTCTATCCAGGAATGGATAAGATAAAGGATGCTAGGCTTTTGTTATTTTTGAAAAACAGGTTCCTTGCCTCAGCTTGAAAACCAGTTCTTTATCCTCTGGTGGCAAGTCTCTCACTCTCTTCCAAATCCACACCCAGGAAGTCTGGGGGGTGTGTGTGTGTGTGTGTGTGTGTGTGTGTGTGTATCTGTGTGTGTGTGTGTGTATCTGTGTGTGTCCCAACAGCAGCCTTAGGGGAAACTGAGCAAAGAGTTGCTTTGGACATTGTTTGGGAGAGCAGAAAAGGTTCTGTGAGGAGGATGCATGTCTTAGATATTCCAGCAGAGATGAGATGGGCCAACCTTAAATCCCAAGGAGAATGGAGGAGATTCTATTCCCACCCCAAACCTTAGGCTGAACTGCCCCAGTTCCCAGAGGGAACTCCCAGGAGAAATCAGGCCTGGATGGACTGAGTCCAGAGCAATTAAGGACAGAGAATGGGTAGCAGGTGGGTTTGTTTTTTTCCAAACAGAGCCCCACCTCTCATCCCAGGCACACTGCTGTCTCCACTTTCTCCTTACCTGGAGCATAACTGGGGCTATTGGTGGGGTACAGGCTGGGATTGTAGGCAGGGGCTGCTGCCGGGTAGGCTGTAGGGTAACCTGTGAAGAGACAAAAAAGCCCCAATTAGTTGGACAAGAAGAAAAGGAAACAGAATCCAAGTCCCAGGGTTGGCCTGGCCTCTTCATGGGCCTTTTCAGATGCTATAATGTGACCTTACCAGCTTTTCGCCTCTTGAGTAAAGTCACCAATACCACAATCCTAATACATGCAGATTTTCTTTTCTAAAAAATAGCACAAGAAATGGAGCTCCTGGTGGCTCAGTCAGTTAAGCTTTGGCTCAGGTTCATGGTTCATGGTTCATGGGTTTGGGCTCTGTGTCTGGCTCTGTGCTGACAGCACAGAGCATGGAGCCTGGTTCAGATTCTGTCTCCCTTTCTCTGCCCCTCCCCCTACTTGTGCATTCTCTCTCTCTCAAAATTAAATAAACATTAAAAAAACAGTACAAGAATTTTATGTCTATATACTCACCATAAAAAAGAAAAAAAAATGGAAACACCATTGAAGTGTATGTGGTAAAAAGTCTTGAGTTTATTCTCACATTCCTACTGCAACACTACTCCCCAGAGGTAGTGACAGCTATTCTTCCTGAAAGTTTTCTATACACTTTTACACACACATACTCAGTGGTGCTCTGGTAAATATTTAACAACTGGCTTGAGGGGATTGAAGTGGACTCTATTTAAAGCATTTGCCAAGTTCCATGGTAAAAATACTCCAACCATGGCCAATTTCAAGCTACCAATGTCACTGAAGGAGTAGCTGGGAAAAGATGCTCACAACTGGCTCTAGAGAGCACACATGAGCCAGATCCAGCCTGTCACTGCATATTATATATAGTTTTTAATTTTTAAAGGATTTTTTAAAAAGTACAATCTACTTTCCAATGTGAGGCTTGAAGTCACGACCCCAAGATCAAGAGTCACGTGCTCTACCAACTAGCCTGCAGGGAGCACCTTTTTTTGGAAATTTTTACTGGGACAAAATACATATAACATTTGTGATTTTAACCATATAAGTGTATAATTCAGCATCATTAATCATGTTCTAAATGTTGTACAAACATCCCCACTATCTGTTACAAAAACTTTTTTTTTTATGTTTTTAGAATTTCCTTTTATTTATAGAGATCAAATATAAAGGTACAATTCTTTGCTTTGAAAAGAATGTTATTAAAAATAGAAATATTCTTTTTTAAATAATAGTTTATTGTCAAGTTGGTTTCCATATAACACCCAGTGCTCATCCCCACAAGTGCCCTCCTCCATACCCATCACCCCCTCTTCCCCTCCATCTGCCCTCAGTTTGTTACAAAAACTTTCTAATCACTCCAAGTTCTATACCCATTAAGCAATAACATCTCATTCCCTCTACCCATAGCTCCTATTAACCTTGATCTACTTTGTTTCTATAGAAACAAACTCTAGATATTTTATATAAATGGAATCATATACTACCCTTTTGTGTCTAGCTTCTTTCACTTTAGTAGAATGTTTTTGAGATTCATCCATGTTTAAGGATGTATTGAAACTATATTCCTTTTTAAGGCTGAATGATTCTCCACTGTATGTATATGCCATATTCTATTTACCATTTATCTGTTGATAAGACATTTGGGTTGATTCCACCTTTTGGATATTGTGAATAATGCTGCTAGGAACATTGGTGTGCAAGTATATGTCTGAGTCCCTGTTTTCAGTTTCTTGGTATATACTTAGGAGTGGAATTGCTGGGTCATACAGTAATTACATGCTTAGCTTTCTGAGGAACCACCTAACTGTTCTGCATTGTGGCTACACTATTTTATATTATCAGCAATGTATAAGGATTCCAATTTTCCCACATCCTCACCAACACTTGTTACTTTTTTTTATTATTATTATAGCCATTCTAGTAGGAATGAAGTGGTTTCTTGCTGTGATTTCAATTTGCATTGCCCTAATGACTAATGATGTTGAACATCTTTTCATGTGCTTATTGGCCATCCATATATCTCTATGGAGAAATGTCTATTCAAAATAGTTGCCCACTTAAAAAACTGGGTCACTTGGTTCTGTTGTTGGAATTTTAGGAATCTTTTATATAATCTGGATATTAAACCTTAATCAGATATATGATTTGCAAATATTTTCTCCCATTCCATGGGTTGTCTTTTCCTTTTCTTGACAATACCTTTGATGCACAAAAGTTTTTAATTTTGATGAAGTCCAATTTACCATTTTGTTTTGTTGCTCATACTTTCGGTGTCATACCTAACAATCCATTGCCAAATCTAAGGTCACGAAGATTTAACCTTATGGTTTCTTCTATGAGTTTTATGGTTTTGACTCTTATATCTAGACTACCAATCCATTTTTGTAAAGGGTGTGAGGTAGGGGTATAGTTTTATATTCTACTTTTCCTCTTTAACATTATAAGTATTTTCCCATATAATTATTCTTCAAAAACATTATTTTAAATGTCTTTGTGATATTCCATTATGTAGATATATCAAACTATTTAACCATTACTTTGTTTTTAGATGTTTAGGTTGTTTGCAAATTTTCATTAAAATAAAGCTATGAGAACAACCTAAATAATTCTTTGATTAAATCTCTGATTATTTTAGGAACAATTCTAGAAGTGAGATTTCTAGGTAAAAAGATAGTGCTATTTTTAAAGCTCATCCATTCAACAAATATTTGAGTATTTACTCTGTGCTAGAAACTGTGATGCCTGTGCTTATGGAGCTTATATTTTAAAAAGATAGGAGAAGGCAGTAGATAAATAGTAAATATGAATAAACACAATCTAAAGTGCTATGGAAAAGAGAAAAATGGCAGGGTAGAGGGTGTAAGAAATGCCAGAGTGTTGGAGGGAGGGCACTGCCACACTGAATGGCAGTAATAAGACATTGAGAAGGTAAGATTTTCAAAAAGACTTGAAGGAAATAAAGTTAACCAAGCAGATGGCTAAAGAAAGAGCGTTTCAGATGAAGGAAACTGTACAAAGCCCCTAAGTAGAAAACCTATGGGATATGTCCGAGGAACAGCAAAGAAGCCAGTATGGCTGAAGTGGAACAAATGGGGGGAAGTAGTAGTAGTAGTAGTAGTAGTAGTAGTAGTAGTAGTAGTAGAGGAAGTCAGAGAGATAAAGGGCTGGACAGTTCACATAGGGCCTCATAGTCCTATTGAAAGGACTTCACTTTCTTTCTGAGTGAACTGAGAAGCCATCACAAGGGTTTGAGCAGAATAACATCATTTCACTTTCGTTTGTAAAGGGTCATTCTGATTACTGTGTTGAAAGCAGACTATAGTGGGGGCAGTGCAGAGAAGCAGAGACCAGTTAGGAGGCTATTGCAAACTCCTAGCAATAGATGATGGACCTCAGATCAGGGCAAAATCAGCAGAGGTGATGAGAAGTGACATGCTAAGAGTTTTCGCATACTTTGCCAAACTGTTTCCTATCAATTTGTACTCGCACTAGCAGTAGGTAAGTGCCTGTCTCACTGCTCCCTGCAGCTTTTTAATGCTCATTGGTATTTTGACAGACGATGGAAAGCTGATTTTAGAAGTCAAAGATTAAATCCCTAAATCCCTAAAAGCTTCTTTGGGATTTGTAAATACTGCACTTCAATAATGTATCTTTGTTAATATGCCTTTCCCTAAATCTTTTCCAAGTCCAAAGAAAATTCATCTCATAATATCCCTCAATTGTTTTCCAATTTCAGAACCAAGGTGGATAACTTGTTGTCTCTTAATTAGCATCATGGAGATCTGCCACTTATCAAAAAGAAAGTCAGGGGTTTAATCTGGGAAGCAAAGTGACCCAGTCTCATAGCTGAAATCTATATTCAGCTTCACGTGAGAGGATTGTGAGGCTAAGGGTAATCATACCCCTGTTTTGCCATTTCAGATGCCTTTTACTTTGGGGGGCAATTATAGGATCTCCCTTCAATGTTTCCAAGTTGAATTATTTTTCATTCACTTGAATTTGACAGATATAAGATGGCAGAATAGGATGAGATTTATTTGATCCTCCAACCCTGTTTGCTTTATAAATGACATCCTCAGGCTAAGAGGGGGAAAAAAGGGACTTAAGGTTACAGAACGCTGATGCTAGAATGTACTTAAAGGCCATTTGGTTGACCCTCACATTTGGGTTTAGAGCCTCCTCTATGACACATTCATGGGATCATTCAACCCAGCTCTTACATTTCTACCGATAGCAAACTCTTTCCTTTCCTGAGACCCCTACTGCACTGCGAGACTGCTCTGATGGTCTGAAAGTGACTTTTCATACTTCACTGAACTATATAGGTAGGCTCTGCCCTTCATAACAGAACGAATTTGAAGATACATGCATCCCCAATTACAGAACATATCACACTGTAACATCAACGGTATGTTTATATTTCCTGTCCTGCTCACTCTCCCCAAACTGTAAGCTCCCTGAAGACACAACTATGTCTTATTTGCTTGTATATAATAGCTCTTGGTTAGTTTCTCCTCCCCACTCTGTCAACACACCACTCCCCCCCTCCTCTTCCTCAGCCTGGACAGGAAGCATCTGAGTTTCTCAAACATAAGTTGGTGGTGAATAGTCTCTGTGGCCAGAAGAAAACCTCTTCCCAATTATCAACTTTCCCTCTCTAGAAAGGGCATCGAAGGTAAGCTAGGCTTCCTCCATACAACTTTCCTGGTTTTGTTTTATTTCCTTGATCCCAACTGACATTATTCATCTTGCTGCTTCTGCTGCTGCTGCTGTTGGCATCTCTAAAGTCTAGCACAGATAAGACAGAAAATAGGTACCCAATGCAGAGATTACCAGGTTGGGGGGGTGGTGTTCCTGGAGCTACGATAGATCTATAAACAAAACAAACAAATTTAGCAGGGTCCCTAGCTTTGAGACAGTCACCAACTTCTGAGGGAGAAAGATGGATAAGTGGATAGTTAGAATGCCTCCTGAAAAGTGCCATGATAAAGGTAGAGCGTGGGCAGAGAAGCGGCCTTCATTAACCAACATTTTTTGGTATCTACTATCTGCCAGGGATTATGTAGGGCACTAGGTGTCCCTAGATGTGGATAAGAAAGGGGAAGAAGGACATTCCAGGCAAAACCATGAGGGCAGCATTTTGGGGGCATCCATAAGTGGCTTCATTTTTATCTTCCTTGGCTCTAAGAAGCAGGACTGATGGGGTAACCATACCTGAGGGGGAAGGTTATGTTGAGGGCTTGAGCTCATCATTTCATCTTCTTGTAACCATGTCTCCCTTTATAGTGGATGGCTCTAACTTACCTTCCTAGTTATATTTGTCACTATGTGTGAGTTTCATACTGCTAAATGAGACTCTTCTCCTCAACTCCTGACATATAGTATCTAACTGCCTACTCAACATCTCCATTTGTATGCTTGCTAGACTATCAAGGCTATCTGGTGAGTAGTTAAGAGTATGGTCTCTGAGGGGCGCCTGGGTGGCTCAGTCGGTTAAGCGTCCGACTTCGGCTCAGGTCATGGTCTCACGGTTCATGGGTTTGAGCCCCGCGTCGGACTCTGTGCGGGCAGCCAGCTCAGAGCCTGGAGGCTGTTTCAGATTCTGTATCTCCCTCTCTCTCTGCCCCTCCCCTGCTCATGCTCTCTCTCTCTCTCTCTCTCAGAAATAAATTTTTAAAAATTTTTAAAAATAAAAGAAAAAAAAAGATGGTCTCTGGAGCCACATCTAGACTTAGGTTTGTATCCCAGCAACACCACTAACTATTTATACCCTCTCTGTACTTGAGTTTTCCCATCTATAAAATGGAATTATCAGTTACCTAATAAATTACTGTAAGTTTAAATTAGTTAAGACCTCAAAGCACTAGGAGCCAGGCAAATAGTTAAGACTTCAAAAAGTCAGCTATTATTATTTCAAACTTATACTTAAAAATAAATTTTTACTTTCTATCCTCGTATTCCTTTTTTTTAATGTTTTTGTTTTGTTTTGTTTTATTTATTTCTAGGAGAGAGAGAGAGACAGTGTGAGCAGGGGAGGGTCGGAGAGAGAGGGAGTCACAGACTCTGAAACAGGCTCCAGGCTCTGAGCTGGCAGTCAGCACAGAGCCCGACGCGGGGCTCGAACCCACGAACCGCGAGATCATGACCTAAGCGAAAGTCGGACGCTTAACCAACTAAGCCACCCAGGCGCCCCGCTCGTATTCCCTTCTAAACCTGTTCCTCTGCAGTTTTCTCTATACCAGTGAATAAACAACTCATTCTTCCAGTTCCTCAGGCCAAAAACCTTAGTTCATCCTTGACACTTCTTTCTCTCCTATCCACACCAGGAAATCCTTTCAGTTCCACCTTCAAAATATATTCAGAATCTGACTCTCTCTCATTGACTATACACTTCTTTCCAAATTACTGCACTAGCTTCATACTTGGTCTCCTTGCTTCCACCTTTGATTCTGTGCAGTCTATTTCCCACAGAAGTCAGAGTGATCCTGTTAAAACATTAAATCAGATCATGACACTTCTCTCTTTGAGCCCCACAGTAGCTTCCCATGACAATCACAAGGAAATCCTTTTAATGACCCACCTGAGCCTCAACCACTTCTCTAAACTTCCTCTCCTACTATCTGCCCCCATGCTAATCTGCAGCCACATTGGCCTCATTGCTCTTCTTAATGTGTCAACCATTTTCCCATCTCAGCCTTTTACTCCTTGTATTCCCTCTTCCTGAAACTCTGTTCAAAGGTCACTTTATATTCTTTCTAAAATAGTACTCTCGGGGCGCCTGGGTGGCTTAGTCGGTTAAGCGTCCGACTTTCGCTTAGGGCATGATCGTGCGGTTCGTGGGTTCGAGCCCCGCCTCGGGCTCTGTGCTGACTGCCAGCTCAGAGCCTGGAGCCTGTTTCAGAATCTGTGACTCCCTCTCTCTCTGACCCTCCCCTGCTCACGCTGTCTCTCTCTCTCTCTCCTAGAAATAAATAAAACATTTAAAAAAAATAAATAAAATAGTACTCTCAACTTTCATTACCCTCTATGCTTCTTACCCTGCTTTGTTTTTCTTCACAGCACTTAACCTGATATACTGTATGTTTACTTGTTTTGGGGAGACTGTCTGTCTCCCATCACTAGAATGTAAGTGTGGGGCACAGTAGCATTTGCTGGTATGTGACTATTCCCTGCTGGAAATCTCCTCCTAGCACACTCCATAGACACTCCCTTTGACTCTCAAAGACCCAAGTGAGCAGAATGCATTCCAGGTCCTGGTCTCCCAAAGCTACCTGAATCTATGGAAGCTCATCAGGGGTAAAGACACTGAGTTCAAATAATACACCATATACATTTCTTCCATTGCTCATACAAAACACATTTTTTACACCTGTGATTTCATTTGAGACTCAAAATAGCACTAATGTTGGGGCACTTGGCTGGCTTAGTCAGTGGAGTACATGACTCTGGATCTTGGGGTTGTGAGTTCAGAC
This sequence comes from Crocuta crocuta, assembly GCF_008692635.1. Taxonomy (NCBI): domain Eukaryota; kingdom Metazoa; phylum Chordata; class Mammalia; order Carnivora; family Hyaenidae; genus Crocuta; species Crocuta crocuta. Next base: position 2,185,971 of record NW_027529630.1, read on the forward strand.
CCCACATTGGGTAGAGAGATTACTTAAAAATAAACTCTTAAAACAAACAAACGACTAATGTTATTTCCCCCATTTTGTAGATAAGGAAACAGAGGCTTGGAGAGGTGAACTGTCTTTTTGGGTAAGATTTTTCAGAAAGTCAGTGGTGTTACTGGAAAGGGAATCCTGAAAGCAATAATGCCTTTTCCACACCTGGAAACTATGATTTAGTCCTTGGAAGGAAGTTTGCCCCTTCTGTACTTATGTTCTTTGAAGGTCAAGAGTAAAGAAAATAAATGGAAAAAATGAGCTTTTCTCCTTTGTATCCCAAAAGCTATAGTAGTGATCAGGTTTCCTGGGATTATGATGTGTACATTTTAATTGCTTTATAGATGTCAATACAATCTAATCCCTTCTTGTTGTCACAAGGATTAGGACTGAAGAAATGTAAAGCTAGTATTTATTAAAATGGAAATTAGAAATTAGTTTTAAGAGAAATCAGAGGACTATTTCTTCTTTCTTTCTTTTTTTTTTTTGTTTTTTACAAATAGTTTATTGTCAAGTTAGTTTCCATATAACACCCAGTGCTCATCCCCACAACTGCCCTCCTTCATGCCCATCACCTCCCCCTTCTCCCCACACCCATCAGTCCTCAGTTTGTTCTCAGCATTCAAGAGTCTCTCATGGTTTGCCTCTCTCCCTCTCCCCCACTATTTCTCCCCTTCTTCTCCCCCAAGGTCCTCCGTTAAGTTCCTCCTAATCCTCCTATATGTGCAAACATATGGTATTTGTCCTTCTCTGCCTGACTTATTTCGCTCAGCATAACACCCTCAAGGTCCATCCATGTTGCTACACATGGCCAGATTTCATTCTTTCTCATTGCCATGTAGTATTCCATGGTATAGATAAACCACA
>NW_027529630.1:2186913-2187829 GCF_008692635.1 Crocuta crocuta
TATTTATTCTTCCTATCCATGAGCATGGAATGTTTTTCCATTTCTTTGTGTCTTCTTCAATTTCCTTCATAAGTTTTCTATAGTTTTCATCATACAGATCTCTTGTATCCTTGGTTAGGTTTATTCCGAGGTACATTCTTTGTGCAATTGCAATTGTGAATGGGATCAGTTTCTTGATTTCTCTTTCTGTTGCTTCATTGTTGGTGTACAAAAATGCAACCTATTTCTGCATGTTGATTTTGTATCCTGCAACTTTGCTGAATTCTTGGATCAGTTCTAGTAGGCTTCTGGTGGAGTCTGTCGGGTTTTCGATGTAGAGTATCATGTCATCTGCGAAGAGTGAAAGTTTGACTTCCTCTTTGCCAATTCTGATGCCTTTGATTTCCTTTTGTTGTCTGATGGCTGATGCTAGGACTTCCAGCACTATGTTAAACAACAGTGGTGAGAGTGGACATCCCTGTCGTGTTCCTGATCTCAGGGGGAAAGCTCTCAGTTTTTCCCCGTTGAGGATGATGTTAGCTGAAGGCTTCTCATAGATGGCTTTGATGATGTTTAAGTAGGTTCCTTCTATCCCGACTTTCTCTAGAGTCTTTGTTAAGAAGGGATGCTGTATTTTGTCAAATGCTTTTTCTCCATCTATCGACAGGGTCATATGATTTTTATCTTTTCTTTTGTTGATGTGATATATCACATCGATTGATTTGCGAATGTTGAACCAGCCCTGTAACCCAGGAATGAATCCCACTTGATCTTGGTGGATAATTCTTTTTATGTGCTGTTGAATTTGAATTGCAAGTATCTTGTTGAGGTTTTTTGCATCTGTATTCATCAAGGATATTGGCCTGTAGTTCTCTTTTTTTGCTGGATCTCTGTCTGGCTTGGGAATCAAAGTGATGCTGGCTTCATAAAATGAGTC
>NW_027529630.1:2188014-2188440 GCF_008692635.1 Crocuta crocuta
ATATGTTGTGCAGAAGATCGATTCAAATTACGTATGAGGGGAGTTCTCTGTGCCTCTTGAATTTCAATGTCTACTTCCCTCCCCAGGTTGGGGAAGTTCTCTGCTATAATTTGTTCCAAGACTCCTTCAGCACCTTTCCCTCTCTCTTCCTCTTCTGGGATTCCTATGATACAAATATTGTTCCATTTGATTACATCTCTGAGCTCTCAAACTCTTCTTTCATGTTCCTAGATCAATTTATCTCTTTTTTCTGTTTCTTCTTTTTCCATAATTGTGTCTTCTAAATCACTTATTCTCCTTTCTGCCTCTTCAATCCATGCATTGGACGCTTCCAGTTTATTATGTATCTCATTTATCGCATTTTTTAATTCATCATAACTATTTTTAAGCTCCATAGTGTTTGTAGCCATAGTTTCTTTGATGTCC
>NW_027529630.1:2188703-2249793 GCF_008692635.1 Crocuta crocuta
CTCCTGCCATTCCTTTCTGGCCTGCCAAGTTTCAGTAGATAGGTCTGTCACCACTCTGATAGGTTTCCCTTTGTATGTTAGGGTCCTTTTCTCCTTAGCTGCTTTCAAAATTCTCTCTTTGTCCTTATATTTTGACATTTTCACTATATGTTGTGCAGAAGATCGATTCAAATTACGTATGAGGGGAGTTCTCTGTGCCTCTTGAATTTCAATGTCTACTTCCCTCCCCAGGTTGGGGAAGTTCTCTGCTATAATTTGTTCCAAGACTCCTTCAGCACCTTTCCCTCTCTCTTCCTCTTCTGGGATTCCTATGATACAAATATTGTTCCATTTGATTACATCTCTGAGCTCTCAAACTCTTCTTTCATGTTCCTAGATCAATTTATCTCTTTTTTCTGTTTCTTCTTTTTCCATAATTGTGTCTTCTAAATCACTTATTCTCCTTTCTGCCTCTTCAATCCATGCATTGGACGCTTCCAGTTTATTATGTATCTCATTTATCGCATTTTTTAATTCATCATAACTATTTTTAAGCTCCATGGTGTTTGTAGCCATAGTTTCTTTGATGTCCTCTATCCTTTTTTCAAGCCCAGCGATTAATTTTATGATTATCATTCTAAATTCTTGTTCAGTTATGTTACCTATATCTGTTTTGAGCAGTTCTTTAACTGTCAATTCTTCCTGGAATTTCTTTGGAGGAGAGCTCTTTCGTTTCATCATTTTGGTTAGCTTTCTATCTCTTGTTAGTTTTAAAAGCTTGTTATGCTCTCTGCACCTGTGAGCGCTGCTGCACCAAAGAAGGCACTTTGACTGTCCAGGGTCTATCCGTTCAGAAAGTTTTCTTTGAATGGTATCTCTTGTTGAGAACTTGGTTATTTTATTTTCCGACTTGTAGTGGTATTTGGGACTCTCCACCATGTGGACTTTGGCTTGTTTCTTGAGGTAGCCCTGGAGAAGAAAACAGACAGACAAACACACAGGAAACAAAGGCACAAAATTGCACAGACAAATCCAACAAAAACACAAACCGAAAGGGAAAACGAAAAAGTAAGGAGAAAAGAGGGAGGAGGGAAGGCAAATAATAAAAAATAAAAATACACACAAAAAAAAAGAAAAAAGAAGAAAAGGAAAAAAGAAGAAACCCAATAGACAAAGAACAGTTTAAAGCATATAACCAGATTTCCCAGCTACAAATAAATAGCCGGGTGTATGCAGTGCTGGTTGAAGAGCATAAAGCAAGAGAGAAATGACAGGGCGGGGATGAGGTGAATTGGAAATGAAATGAGCAGGCAGAGGAATAAGAAGCTTTTTTCAAAGAGTGAAAGAGTGGAATACGGTTGAAGAGGTGAAAGAAATGATGATGGTGTTAATTACTCCAGAGACAAAGAGATGAAAAGGTAGGTAGGCTTAGAATTTACATCTAGAGGTCCATCAACAGATGAATGGATCAAGAAGATGTGGTTTATCTATNTGGGATGGGCGTGGTTTGATCCAATGAGTCCCTTGGGAGTCCTGCCTTGGCGGGAGAAGAGTGGGGGCGCTCCAGTCCCTTCTTAAACCAAGTGCTGCAACTCACTTTTTTGGATGTGTAAATTCCCTGTGCCAGGGGCACAGCCAAGGTGGGCAGTGCTCTATATCCCAGGCCAGGCCTCGTTTCCAGATCTCAGTCCGCGTGCCCCACTGAAACTGCGGAAACACAAACTTGCAGGCGATCCTCTCAGGGCAGTCCCAAGCCTCTGGCTCTCCCCCTGGGGATTGAGCCAGAAGCGGCTGCTCCAGTCTCCTCTAGGTCGGGTTGGCGATCAAGGAGCAGTTTCATTCGGGGGTCGCCTGGGACGAGTGCGTCCCGCCTAGGGTCAGCTGGAGAGCAGGAAACCGGGTGCCTCTGTGTCTCCTCGCCCAAAACACAAACTCGCGGGCAAATCTCCAAGTTGTAAGCCCTTCGCCTCCCCTTTAGAGATCCAGCCGAGCCAGAAGCACAAAGGTGCGGCCACCGTGCGTCCCCCTGGAGTCCCCCCTCCAGGTTGAGCTGGCGCGCCGGGAGCAATTTCCCCCAGGGGCACCTGCGACGAGTGAGTCCCACCTAGGGTCAGCTGGAGAGCAGGAAACCGGGTCCCTCTGTGTCCCGAGCGGAAGTTTTTCTGTTCCCCAGCGACAGGGACAGTGTCTTGAGCAGTTTCGGCCATTCTCTTTCCCCTCTAAACTCCCCGCAGAGGGGAATGTCCCCATCCCTCTGTGTCTCTGGTCCCGGACAGATTTTATCTTCCCCAGTTCCCACTCACGCTAGAAGGTTTTCTCAGCGGACTCTGTCTCCTTTTTCTCCCAAAGTCCTGGATTCGCTAAGGGTTCCTATGGCTTCAGGCCTTCTCCCTGCGAGATATGGGAGTGAGTGCAATGTACAGAGTTCCCTACTTCTCCACCATCTCCCCTCAGAGGACTGTTTCTGAAATGTCTTGATCTTTAGAAGTAAGAAAGCAAGAGTATCAAAAGGCTAGTGGAAAACTAACTCCCTGGCTTTGGAAGACAAAGATGATTATGCCTTTGTGAGCAGGGGACACTTACGCAATGAAGACATTTTAGGTCTGCAGCTCAAGATGAAAAAGAAAAAAACATCCTCACCCCCACCCCTACTTCAAGGCCAGGTGACCAAAACCTAAACAAACAAAAAAATATTTAATTCTCTCAAAATAAAAAAGAGGGCAAAAGGAAGAATAAAATTTTGAAACTGTAGTATGTTCTGAGCAGTATGTCAGGCCTTCTTTATCTAATTTAATCTTCATACTAACTCTATGAAATACCTTAGCAATACCATTTTAGAGATGAGGATACTGAAACCTAGACTTATCTTAAATAGCTGGTAAACAGAGAGTGGAGACAGAACCCAGGCCTGCTGAGTGAGACAAAGTCCATTTCTACCAACTTCCCTACCTCTCCTCAAAACATGAGTTTACTCAGTGCAAACTTTGGGATTTGGCTGCCTCTCCCTCCCAAGTTTTAGCTTCATAATGTGGGAAAACAAAAAGTTATTCAATTTGGTCAAAGGTGTTTCAGTTACCCAAAGCAAAGCAAAGCAAAGCAAAGCAAAGCAAAGCAAAGCAAAAAAGCTATTATTCCCACTAAGAATACCAACATAAGTCATACTCGTGCTATTGAAAAGCTTCATGTAGGCATTGAATCACAGAGTTAGAAGAGGTATTAGAGGTGATTGAGTCCAATTTGCCACCCAGTACAAGAATACCCTTTATAATGGCCCACACAGCTGGCCACATGGCCTCTGCTGGCACACTCTTCTAATGATGATATGCTTAGAAACCCTTCAGGCAGTCAAAGCTCCTGCAGGAAAGCTCTGAAAGTTAAGAAACTCTTCACACTAACAACCTGCCTTATAAGGTATCTGACTCTGAAAAGCTTCCAAGCTACTGGTCTTGGTACTCATAGAATATGTCTGTTCCTTCTGGTCCAGGACAATCTTCTAGAGATATGAAGATATCAGTTATTCTTACTGAATTTTCTCTTGTTCAAATCCAACAGACCCAATTCCTTCAACCTCTTCTCCATCCTGATTGCCCACCTTCAGCCAGACTTCAATTTACAGATCCCCTTCCCTTAAAGCAAGTGAGCTTTCCTCTTGTCTTGTTCTGTCTTTTGATGATGGGTTTTCTCCCATTTAAAAAAAACTTGGGCACCTAGGTAGCTAAGTTGGTTAAGCATCCAACTTCAGCTCAGGTCATGATCTCATGCTTCCTGAGAGAAAACAGTTGACAGCTCAAGAGCCTGGAGTCTGCTTCAGATTCTGTCTCCCCCTCTCTCTGCCCTCCCTCACTTGTACTCCATCTCTCTCTCTCTGTCAAAAATAAAACATTAAAATTTTTTGGAAAAAATGGACATAACTAGGTGATGTACAGTCAGTGAAGGCCGAAAGTAAATTAATCCAGATTTCTTCATCATTATCCATCAGCATAGTTAATATCTAGCAAATGCTTACTATGTGCTAGCAGGATATAAGGTTCTTTACATAGGAACTTAAAGTTTAATAGGGAAATAATTTAGGTTACTTAATCTATAGGTAATCTATATGACATAATCAGAGAATGTCAGAGTGTTATCAGAATGCTGAGGAAGAAGTGAAGAACAGGTCTGGGAAGGCTAGGAATGGCTTGTTAGAAGAAGGAATATTTGAGTGGGAGCAGTTTGTCAGAGGTGTGGAGGAGTGGGGACAAAGAAATATATATTCCCTTCATGCATGATGGCATGAAAGCGGATGCCACAGTAGGGAAATGGCAAATGGCTTAGTACGGTTGGAGTTTATAGTGTGTAGGGAAAGGCAACAAGAAATGAGGATAAAAAGGTAGACTGAGAACAGATTGTGAAGGGATATGAATACCAGGCTAAGGGATGGAATTTATTTCTCAATAATAAGAATCCACTGGAGGACTTTAAACCAGGAGTTTCAGATTTGTGTTTTACCTACTCCAGCAACAACTGTGGATGGGTTCAGAGTGGGTGAAATCAGAGGAAAGACCAGATAGGAAGCTACTGCAATTGCCCAAAGGCAAGGCTAAAACAGTAGCAATGGGATAAAGAAAAAAAGGGGCAATAACAAAGATATGTAGACACAGCCTACAAAATACCATCCTGATAGCAAAACCTCACTTTTCCTGCTGTGAGGCATAAGGCTAAAAAGCAAGATGGGAAATATTCTAACTGCAGGTTTTATAGACTTTTTGTTGCTTCTTTTCTCTAATAGGAAGAAAGAAAATAAATCAAATGGACTCTTAAATCTGTTGGCTCCAGAAAACAGCCCAAATCTGATTTTCTTTCTAGCTGGGTGGCCTGGCTGAGAGTGCTATTCTGATGAGACTGTGGTTAGTCTAGGCAGATAGCGGTTCCCCAGGGCTAGCTCTGAACCTGCCCACCAGACTTGAATCTGAGGGAGCCTAAACACTGGATTCAATGCCTACCCACCCAGGCTCCCACAAGTGAGCCCCAAGGAATTGTAAGGGTGGGAAGTAAGGCAGTGTTCTTCCCAGTTAGGGCAAGGCAACTCCCTCTGAGAAATATCCAGTAATCCAGAAAGAGGAAATATCCAGTAATCAATTGTGCTCTGACTTGTGTTGTATCATCAGGAAGAACTTACCCTTTAGTTAAAAAGCCAGTAACCTGTGTGGGTCATTCATCCTAGCTGAACCCTAGAAGAAGGAGGCTGCTAAAACCAAAGCAGGTTTAACATGGCATGCCTTCAGTGCAAGAACAGTATCATCAATTTGAAAAGAAAATATGTTACAACTAATAATAAAATTGTTCCTTAGGTTAAGTACGTAAGGCCAAGTGTGTGCTGTTCCTGAGGGGAAAAAATTCTTTTACAAATCTTAACAGTATCTCCAAAGCTCCCTATCTACCAGTATAGGGTATGGGAGGAATTTTAACGGAAAGCAGATGGCCTATTCTGTCTCCATCTCCACTCCAGGAGTGTGCTGCTGCTTTTTTGGGGGGTAGGGGGGAGCATTTATGAAGGGAGGTCTCAATACTTTATAGATTATTTGGTGAATGATTCCTACACTCCCTGTATTTATTTTCTAAAAAGAAATAAAAGATGAAATTTTGCAAATTGATGATTTAGTCCATAAATTCCTTTTCCTCCCAAGTCAATTATCCCTTTTATTCTATTATTCAGTTCTTAAGAGATCTGGAAAGGGAAGATCTTGTTTAAATTTAGTAAAATATAGTGGAATATTTGTTTTTTCCATGTGAAGAAAAAAATTATATCCCCACCTCATACTTCTCCAATTCCAGAGAGACCAAAAACTTAAATATTAAAGCAACAACAATGACAACAAAAACACTTAAAACTATTAGGAAAAATAGAATCTATTTTGACCTTGGGAATAGAAAGTATTTCTCAGATAAAATCAAAAGAAACAAACCACAAAAGGTTGATAAATTTAACTCACTAAAATTTAAACAAAGTTAAAAAAAAACAAGTACATAGAAAAGATATTTGTAACAAATGTATCCAGAATAAAAAACTCATATTTAATCAACAAGGAAATGAAAATAGGCCTATAGAATCTAACCACAGTATTCACAGAAGAAATCACTCAAATGACAAGGGAAAAGGAGGAGAAGGGGAAAAGATGTTCAATCATATTAGTAATCAGCAAAATGCAAATAAATGGAATAAAATATTACTGCATACCTGTCAGATTGACAGAAATTTTTAAGTCTGACAGCTGCAAGTGCTGGGAAGGATCTAAAACCATAGGAATCAGTAAAAGCATTCTGAAAGGCAATTTTGCAAGGCCAAACAAAGATACACAACCTAGCAGTTGGGAAACTGGATTTTTGAAATGGGTCTTATAAGGTGGCGGGATTCTGGCAGGCAAAGATAAGAGGATTGATATCCAAACAAAACAAAACAGAAAAAAAAAACCAATATAAACAAAGTCAGAGACAGGAACCCATCTGAGGAATGACAAGACTGTTCTCTAAAATGGCTACACCATTTTTTACATTCTCACCAGCAGTGTGAGAGTTTTCACTTTCTCCACATCCTTGTCAACACTTGTTATTACCTGACTTTTTGATTATAGCCATCCAAGGGATGTAAAGTGCTATCTGGTTGTGGTTTTGATTTGCATTTCCTGATAATCATGTAGAAATCGTTTTCATGTGTTTATTAGCCACTTGTCTATCTTCTTTGAAGAACTATCTATTCAAGTTCTTTGCATATTTCTTAATTGGGTTATTTGTCTTTTTATTATTGAGTGTTAAGAGCTCTCGATATAATCTAGATGCAATGTAGATCTAGATGTCTTATCAGACAGATGATTTGCAAATATTGTACCCCCTTCTGTGGGCTGTCTTTTTCTTTCTTGATGATGTCCTTTGAAACACAAAACGGTTTTCCTTTCTTTCCTTTCTAAAAAAATTACTCTTTTATTTATTTTTTTTTACTTATTTTTTAAATGTTTATTTTGAGAGAGAGTGAACACAAACAAGGGATGGGCAGGGGGGAGTTGGAGAGGGAGACAGAGAGAATCCCAAGCAGTTCCATGCTGTCAGTGCAGAGCCCAAAGCAGGGCTCACTCATGAACCGTGAGATGATAACCTGAGCCAAAATCAAGAGCTGGATGCCTAACCAACTAAGCCATCTAGATGCCCCCAAACTTTTTACTTTTGATGAAGTCCAATTTATGTATTTTTTTTCCTTTGGCTGTTTGTGCTATTGGTGTTATAGATTTAAGAAACCACTGCCAAATCTAAGCTCAAAGATTTACCTCCAAGCTTTCCTGTGTAAGTTTTATAGTTTTAGCTCTTATATTTAGGACTTTGGATCCATTCTGAATTAATATTTGCATATCATGTTAGGTATTTCATTCTTTCATATGTGGATATAGAGTATCCCAGCACCATTTGTTGAAATGATTATTCTTTCTCTATTGAACTGTTTTTGGTACACTTGTCAAAAACTGACCATAAATGTGAGCGTTGGCTTCTGGATACTCAATTCTATTGCATTGATCCATATGTCTACCCTATGCCAAAATCATATTGTCTTTATTACTGTAGCTTTCTAATAAGTTTTGAAATTGGGAAGTGTGGGTCCTCCAACTTTGTTCTTTTTCAAGACTGTTTTGGCTAATATGGGTTCTTTGAATTTCCATGTGGATTTTATTAACATCTTGTCAAAATCTGCAAACAAACCAGCTAGGATTTTGATGGGGTTTATGTTGAATCTGTAGATCAATTTGGGAAATATTACATCATAAAAAACATTAAGCCTTTTGATCCATGAACATGGGATGTTTTTCCATTTGTTTAGATCCTTAGTTTCTTTCAACAATATTTTGTAGTTTACAAAGTATAACTTTTATACTTCTTTTGTTAAATTTATCCCTAAGTATTTTTATTCAATTCATTGGCTGTAACTTCATAACGCTATAAATGGAATTGTTTTCTTAATTTAATTTTTGGATTGTTTATTACAACTATAGAAATACAATTGATTTTTTATATATTAATCTTGTATTCTATAACATTGCCGAACTCATTTATAGTTCTATCAGTTTGGGGTTCCTCAGAATTTTGTACATGCAAAATTGTGTCAGATGCAAATACAAATACTTTTACTTCTTACTTTATCACCTGGATGACTTTTTATTTCATGTTCTTGCCCAATTGCCCTAGTTAGATCCTCCAGCACAGTGTTCAACAGAAATAGTAAGATTGCACATTCTGTCTTGTTCTCAGTGTTGGAAGAAAACCATTCAGTCTTTTAAAATTAAATGTAGTATAGCCATGGGTTTTTCATAAATGTCCTTTGTCAGACTGAGGAAGTTCCCTTCTATTCCTAATTTGTTGGGCTGTTTCTTTGTTTTGTTTTGTTTTAATCATTAAAGGGTATTGGCATTTGTCAAATGCTTTTTCTGTGTCTACTGAGATATGTGGGTTTTGTCATTTAACCTTTTAATATGGTGCACCACACTGATTGATCTTCCTATGCTGAATGGATCTTGCATCCCTGGAATAAACCCCACTTGGTCACATTGTATAATATAATCTTTCTGATAACTTATTGGACTCAGTTTGGTAGTATTTGTTGAGGACTTCTGCATTTATATTCAAATGAAATACTGGTTCTATAGTTTTCTTGTGATGTCTTTGAGTGGTTTTGGGATGAAGATAATATGAACTAGTCTTACAGTAATTAGAAGTTGTTCTGTTTTTTGGAAGAGTTAGTGGACAGTTAGTGTTAATTCTTATTTAAATGTTCATCAGAACTCACCAATGAAACTACCTGGTTCTGAGCTTTCTCTGTAGGAATTTTTATTACTAATTCCACTTACTTGTTATAGGTCCATTTAGATTTTCTACTTCTTCATAAATTAGCACTGATAGTTTGTGTATTTCTAGTAATTTGTCCATTTCACCTAGGTATCTCATTTGTTGGCATACAACTGTTCATAGTATTCCCTTATTAATAATCGTTATTATTTCTGTAAAGTCGGTAGTTAAGTCTCCTCTATCATTCCAGATTTTATTAATTTGAGTCTTCTCCCTTTTTTCTTGATCAGTCTAGATAAAAGTTTGTCAACTTTGTTGATCTCTTGGAAAACAATATACTTTTGGTATATTGATATTTTTTCTATTTCCTCCTTCCCTCCCCTCTTTCTTTTTCCCTTTCCTTTCCTTTCGAAAGAAAGAGATAGAGAGCACATGCAAGCAAGCAGGAGAGGGGCTGAGGGAAAGAGAGAATCTTAAGCAGGCCCAGCGCAGAGCCCAACATGGAGCTCAATCTCACAACCCTGAGATCATGACTTGAGCCAAATCAAAAGTCAACGCTTAACCAACTGAACCACCCAGACACCTTTGTTTTACTATTTTTAAATTTGATTTCTGCTCTAATCCTTATTATTTCCTTCCTCTCCCTTATTTTAGGTTTACTTTGCTCTTTCCTCCCCCCCGCCCCCCATGTTAGGGCAAAAAGTCAGGTTATTAAATTAATTCTTTGTTTCTAATGCAGGCATTTACAGCTATAAATTTCCTTTTAAGTACCACTTTAGCTACATCCCATAAATTTTAGTGTTCCACTCACATTTATTCATTCCAAGTATTTTCTAATTTCCCTCGTGATTTCTTCTTTGACCCACTGGTTATTTAGGAGTGTGTTAATTTTCACAAAACTGTGAATTTCTCAAATTTCTTTTATTTTTAATCTCCAGTTTCATTCCATTGTGGTTGGAGAATATATTTTGTATGCATTCACTACTTTCAGTATATTGAGAGTTGTTTTATGGCCCAGCATATGGTCTATCCTGAATGCTTCACATGTACTTGAGAAGAATTATATTCTACCGCTGGACTGTCCTACAGATATTTGTTATAGTTGGTATACAATGTTGTTCAAGTCTTTCATTTCTTTGTTGATCTTGTGTCTGTTTGTTCTATCCATTATTGAAAGTGAGGTACTGGCAGTCAGCAGGATGCAATGGTCAAAGAAAGTGAGGTACTGAAGTTTCTAACTGTAACTGCTGAATTATTTCTTTTGCTCCCCATTTGTGTTACCTTTTGTTTTGTGTATTTTGGGGTTCTAATGGTAGGTGCATATATAACCATTACATCTTCAGGCTGGGTTGACTGTTTGTCATTATAAAATATTTCTTTTTATCTCCAGTAACATTTTTTTGGTTTGTTTTGAAGTCTATTCTGTCTGATATTAGTATAACCACTCCAGCTTTCTTAACAGTTGCTATTACATTATCTTTTTCCATTCTTTTACTTTCAGCCTTTTTGTATCTTTCAATCTAAAGTGGTATCTCTTGTAGACAGTATATAGTTGGATCCTGATTTTTTAAAAATCTAGTATGGCAATATTTGCCTTTTTATTTTATACAGAGCAGATTCGATGAAGGCATTGGAACAGCAGGCTGTGTTGAAAATTGAGTAAAGATGTTGACAGTAAAGGAGAAGAGAGGAGATGACAGCCTAAGGAGGTAAGAGGATCCATAGGAATTGTTTTTGGAAAGGATACATTCCTTCTGAGAGTCAGGAGAAAGAATCTCCTGCTCTGGCCCTCTTATGGAAGCCATCATAGTCCAGTGGAAAGAACAGGAGCTCTGAAGGGGGGAAAATGTGGATTCAAAAGTCCACTGTACCACTAAGCAGACATGAAATTGTAGGCAAGTCTCTTTACCTGAGCCTCAGGAACACAGGGTTATCATACACTATAGGGTAGAAAATTAAGACTTAGAATGCAAAACACCTAGCACAAAACTTGGTACAGAGTAGTAAGTACTTCAATAAATGTTAGTTCCCCATCCCTATCCCTTTCATTAAAAGTTCCCTAAATGGTCTTATTTAATGAAAATCTTCTAGGTCCTCAATCATGTCCCTTACCTCCTGCCTTTCCCACTCCCTTACATGGCTCCTGGTGATTAAACTTATTGTTGCTTGGCCAAACACAAACTGGACAAAAGCAAGGTCCTACCTAGTGTGGCTTTTTGTGGAAACATCGGACCAGTTACTATGCTTCAAATATACATTGTTTTTTGTGTACTGTTGTGTGTTTATGTGTACTTACAATCTTTTATGAATTATACAAAATTTTTAAAAAATAAAAATTTTGTCTCTTTAAAAAATTTATAAATAAAAGTATCTCCACATTTTTGCATTTTTCTCATTCATTTTCAGCCTATTATTTCTGCTTTGTACTACTGGTTAATAGTGGGAGTTAAAGAAACCTAAGAGTCTGTCAACAGGGCCTTATCTGAAACAAATCTAAATAATCCAACAACTCAAACTTCCTTAAATAAATTAAGGTGTTACAGGACAGTACATAGCATATAATCTCATTTTTATTGAAAAATAATGTGTACGTATTTTAAAAGCTCTAGAAAAAAGAAAAAGATATACCAAAATGTTAACACTGACAGTCTCTGGATCAGGAGAATTATGGATTTTTTAATGTTTTTTTCTTATATTCAATATTTCCTGAGTTTTCTAAAATGAGTACACATTGTTTTGGAAATAAAGAAAAACAACAGAAACCACAAAATGCTTATATTAATGGACACTTAATCTCCTATTGGTTAGACATTTCATCTGTTCCAAATAACTGCTATTCACCTCTCAGGCAGAGACAGGACTAGAATTCAGATACTCTGATTTTCCAGCTTTATGTAAAAATGTCTTAAAAACTCTTTTTGGGCTCTACAGATTTAAAAGACTGATGTTCCTAGAGACTTATGAGCTCACTAGTGAGGTCCTAAAGGAAGTAGGTGGAAAATGGTATAACACACACCAGGACTGGGTTTTCAAATAAGCTGAAATATGGAACATGTCTTCAGCCAAAGATCCCCCCTCAAATGCTACCATTGCAACATATTTGTTGTTTAGAACTGTCACTAAAGTACTGTGTGACCTGGGTAAGACCTTTATAATCCTTATCAAATTCTGAATCTCTGTTTCTGTGTCTACAAAATGATAACAGCTACTGTTAAATGAAATCTCCCATATTTTACAGATGAGAAAACTGAGGTTCACAGTTACGTAAGTGACAAGATTGACACCAGATCTATCTAATAAAGAGGAATAAGGGCAAAGAAATAGTGGACTCTATTTTTATGAGTTACTTTATTTTTCCTTTTAACACTCAAAAGGCATCAAAAGAACTTTCTTTGTATAATGCAAATGATACTGTACATTATTGGATTGAATTGGAAGGTGCATTGAATTATGATTAACTCATGGCCTCATTCTAACAGCTGAGTAATTAGATCAATCTAATCTTCTGATTTTTATTGCTTATTTTATTATGGCCTATAATCAGTTGAAATTACAATGGCAAGTTCAAGAGTCTCACACAAAGGCAACATGCTGTAACAGGCAATGATGCTGTAAGCTAACTCTGAGTAGCTGGATGATCCCAGGCAAGTTATTTAACTACTCTGTACCTCAGTTTCCAAATATGTAGAATAGGGATAGCATTATCTTGTCCCACCATTACCAACACCAATCCCAGCACTAGGAAAAAGGGGGATTCCCCAAAGGTATGAGGAAATTACCAGAGAAATTATAAGGAGAGCTCCCGGACATATGCTAGCCCTAGTTCTCCTGAGAACTCAGTGAAAGGCATAACCATGCAATTGGTCACCTAAGTCAGAGGTGACTTCTCCTTCACTTCCCAAATCCAGTATCAAGTCCTAAATTATCAATTCCTATTCTACAAATACTGAATGTCTACTGTATGCCAGATACTGTTTTAAAAATGTCTCAGAAGTATCCTTTCCTATCCATCCCAAATACCACCCTTAGTTCAGTCTCTCAACTGACCTATTTTAAGAGCCTCCTAACTTGTGTTCTAACCTCTGTTTTCTTTCCCTCTAATCCATTCTCTGCACATATCCAGAGAGATCTTTTGAAAATGCCAATCTATCCTTCATACCTAAAACACTCTGGTGGCCAAGAATAAAAGTCCCAAAAAGTATCCAAACAAGGATAAAGATATTGCTACGGATAAAGCTGCAAAGTTCTTAGCATGGCATAATAACCCTCCAGGTCTCCTATCCAACTAGATGTCCCATTTTCCTTCGTGGCAACCCTAGCCTGGCATTTTACATTTTACCAACACCAAACCCAAAGCTATTCTAGCATACTCCATTTGACTGTTCTGCTTCCAGGTCACTGTTCAGGAATGCCTTCAATGCTAGATTGTCCTTCCCTTGCCCTTCACCTTATTTCATTCTTCAGAAAGTCTATCTTGACCTTCCTTCCTCCAGGCTAAGTAGGGACCCCTTCTGACTACCCTCCACAACCAGCTTTTCTTATAGTTCTTATCAAATTATATTTCCAAATACTTTTTCTCAAATTCTCATCCCCCAGTTTTGTGGACCGAGTATCAGTCCTGTAATAACTCCCTAAGTTGTGGTTCTCTTTGTCCTTATATGTCACTGACAGGGGTTTCTGCTTGGGCTCTCCCTGTCCAAACCTATTTTTTTTCAGTTGCCTTCCCTTTCTATTCACCAAGTGTGTGGCCAGTGCCCTGGGTCTGCCAAGGCAGACTCATCAGACAACCTCCATTTCCCTGCTGACTCAACTCCCAGTGCAGAAAAAGGAAGCATGGAATTTAGATTCAGATACAGGCTCTAATCCCAGGTTCACCATTTCAAACTCTAAATTCTGGCACGTTATTATTTCCACTCACAGAGCTTCCGCCTCCTCATATGTAAAATGGGATAATAACAATCACTTTATGAAGTTGAAATAATATTAGTAATAAAACAATATTATCACTTATTATATGTTAAGTATTATGCTAAACACTTTACATTAATGCCATTTAATCCTCACAGCTCCTTCATAAGGTAGGTTCTTTTACTATCATTATTGTATAGATGAGGAAACCAACTAGAGAAGCCATTTACTTGCTGAGGCCCCTGTGGTAGACCATACGTGAGCTAACATAATGCTCATTTCCAGCCCCCTCTGCTTTTTGACTATGAAGGCTGGCAAAGCTTCATAAATACTCATTTTTCCAGCCTTCCCAGAACTTACAATTAGCCAAGTGGCCCAATTCTGTCCAACGAGATCTACACATAAATCTCCTGAGAGAATCATGGGGAAGCCTCTGCTTTTTAGTAAAAGGACAAACATTACTGATGTTCCTCTATACCCCCTTTTTCCTCCTTCAATATCAAACATGATGCTTACAGCTATAGCAGCCATCTTAGAGCAAAAGGGAAAAGACAATGGGTGGCTCAGTTAAAAGTCTGACTCTTGATTTCGGTTCGGGTCATGATCTCACAGTTTGTGGGTTCAAGCCCTGCATCAGTCACTGTGCTGACAGTGAGGAGCCTGCTTGGGATTCTCTCTTCCTTCTCTCTCTCTCTCTCTGCTCCTACCCTGCTTGCTCTCTGACTCAAAATAAATAAATAAACTTTTTTAAAAAATGGGAAAAGCCAAGGGAGTCACAGAATACTGGTCCTGAAATCAATGACCTAATAAATCAATGCCATCAGTCATTGACCTCCAGACTTATACTTTGTATAAGTGGTACAAAGTAATCAAACAGTGGAGCTAAGATTCAAAACTAGGCAGTCTGAATAATTAAGCTATAAGAGAAACACATAACATTGGACTTCTTAGGGAATGTGTACTGAAATGATGAAACGATTAAAATAATATCTGTCATTGAGCATTCTTCCTCAAAGTTCCAAGCTCCTCTGGAAACTCAGGATTGCCAGTAACCTAAGATCACAAAGTAGCTGCTCAAGAATAGGCCACCACTTTGGACACTGTGCCCAGCCCTCTTGTCTGCATTTCTGAATTCAATTCTCTCATCTCAGGGTCCACCCCAAGGAGGGAAGTGGGAAGGAAGGTCTGGAGCCAGGTCTCGGATACTCATACCTACTTATCTCATGGTACCACAAAGCTTCCGGGCCTCCTACCATGCACGCATAAGAGGACAGAACTCAAGGAACTCAGCATAAACTCAAAATCATGACAGCACCTGTGGTGACAGTGAAAGCCGAAGTCTCTCCCTGGCAGCCAGAGACCTTTGGAGGTAAGAAGTGTGGTTTTGTAGCTTCAACAAGACCACGACTATTGATTTTTCTGCCTCTTTTCCTGCTGAGAGCAGTAATAGCAAAAATCTGATTTAGACACTTAAATTCAAGTACCTTGCCCACCAGCAGAGCAATTTTAAAGTAATCACACTTTGGGGCGCCTAAGGTGGCTTAGTCGGTTAAGTGTCCGACTTTCGCTTAGGTCATGATCTCGCGGTTCGTGGGTTCAAGCCCCGCGTCGGGCTCTGTGCTGACTGCCAGCTCAGAGCCTGGAGCCTGTTTCAGAGTCTGTCACTCCCTCTCTCTCTGACCCTCCCCTGCTCACACTGTCTCTCTCTCTCCTAGAAATAAATAAAAAAATATTTAAAAAATAAATAAATAAATAAATAAATAAATAAAATAATCACACTTTGACCTCACCCAACATGAGTCCTTTTAAAGCCAATTTTAGGGGCCAATTATTTAGTTTTCCTAAAATGTGCAAGGAAAAAGATACAATTGCTGGCTATCATGCTGGAGGCTGTAGCTTCTATTCCGATGTCCAGGGTTAAGACTGCCTGTCCACAGACCTCCCAAAATGTCTGAAAAGGGGCCAGCCACCCATCTGCCACAGTTGACACATGATCTCTGTTTCTAAAGCTGTTTGGAACTCAAAGGGCATTTCCCAGAGAAATTATGGCATTAATGATGGCAAGATTCCTAGATAACTTCAAAGAACTGGGAGAGAAGAAAATGCCATTTATTGAACAGTTACTAGGTGACAGATATGAGCATCAGAATCATTTAGGGAGCTTGTGAAAATAGCTTGCTGGGAACCACCTCCTGAGTTTCTGATTCCAGAGGTCTGGGGTAGGGCCTAATAATTCTCATCTCGAACAAATTCCTACACCTGGGACTATACTTAGAAGCCACTGATATAAGACAAAAATCAATAGGTTACAGAGACTTTGGAAACCCACAATTTGGTCCAAACTCCCAAGCTTTTTTCACAATACACCTCATAATAGCAATGACAAGGGATGGATAGGTACAAGGATGGAGCATATAGAATGTGAGTGTATACTGGGGAAATGGATAGACAAATAAAAACCAGATAATTCTGAGATAGCATTGATGGTAGCTTAGGAGCTGTCAGTGGGTTACAGGTGAATTGAGACACTGATTCTGTAAGCACTCGGGTGTCTGGGAAGGAAGTAGGGCATAGGAGCTCCCGCATAGCCTTGTCTGTTTATCCAGAGTTCTCTACAAATACCATCACTTTCTGTGTGGAGGTACTGGTTTAGAGCTAACTGTGTATCACTGCTTTAGAGAAGAGTTAAGACAAGAACATTTATTCCAAACTCTGAGGTCAGATATTAATTATGCTAGGTAGTTTAAGGGAATGAGTTAGCGAGTTGTTTTAATGAAAGAGAGCTAACAAAAATTTATAGATTAATGCCCAGAATGTTAGAGCTGGAAGGGGAATTGCTAAACAACACATCTAAGTCCCTTAGCCTGGATGCGAAGGAAAGGCAAGAGAGATGGGCAGGCCTTGTCCAGTGTCTTGAGTCATTAGCAGCAGACCTGGAACTCAGCTTCTCCTCGTGCTTCCAGACTTAGTTCCATGCCTGACCTCTCAGAAACCTTTCCTGATACAACCTCTGCCAGAGTTGTGGCCCCTCCCACTTATCCACCAAGTTTTCATAGCAATCTGTACATCTATTTATTAGGTTAGACCCTTGGAACATAGTGGTACATCCCGTTACAATGGCATTTATTTCAGAGTACTGTAACTGTCTCCTTACATGTCTGAGCCTGTCCCCTTCTTAAATCTGTGCTGGCTAAGGTGGGGAGTCCATCGAGGGGCAATACAAAGGACACACAATCACTGTATGTATAGGTCTTCACAAAGCTGATAATCTCACATTTTGAAAAACAGAGTGTATAAGAAAATTAGAAGGTCAGAGTTCATCTTGAGCTGTTCATTTAGCTCCTTGCTGTGGCAGCAGAAGCCTTTTTGTCAAATAAAACCTCATCTGGAAGCCTCATATATAAAATGGGCACGAACAGATCTCTAGTGGGGAGAAAGGGGCATGCACTTGGCTTACATTTCCCTTTAGGAGCTCCTAAGGCAGCTTGAGGAGCAACCTCCTAATTTTTTGAGTGAGGAAAGTGAGCCAAAAAAACAACTATTTTATTCTAGGTCTTCCCCCCATTCAGCATAAGACAGAGGTCAGAATAGAGTCTCTAAAGCCTGGCAAAACTAATTAAATCCTTTACAATCTTGGATAAGTCATTTACGCTCCTTGTCAGTTTTTTCATTTGGGTGGGCAAGAAGGACCTTGTCCTCCAAATACAGGGTTTACGAGTTTGCCTTTGATGGCTGAGGGGCCAGCAGAGGCTTGCAGCCGTGGTCCAACCTCCCTGGGCTGAAGTTTATTCCAGAGAATTTAAACAAACAGATGAATGGATAAAAAAAATATGACAGATACATTGTATGGGATATTATTCAGCCATAAAAAGGAATGAAGTTTTGATACATGCTACAATATGGATGAACCTTGAGAACGTTATGCTAAGTGAAATATACCAAATAAGAGGACAAATGTTATATGATTCCACTTATGTGAAATATTTCAAATAGGCAAATTCATAGAGACAGAGATTAGAAGTTTACAGGGGCTAACGGGAGGGGGGAATGGGTAATTATGATTTCATGGACACAGAATTTCTGTTTGGGATGATGAAAAAGTCTGGAAATAGTGGGGATGGTCACACAACACTGTAAAGGTACTTAATGCCAATAATTATACACTTAAAATGGTCAAAATGGTAATTTTTATGTGTATTTTGCCACAATAAAGCAAAAAAAATTTTAAGTCTACTTATATTTTGCTTCAGGTAGCACTTCAAAGCTACATGACCTTGGGCAAGTTACTTAATACAGCTGAACCTTATTCCCACATATGTATACAATAATAGTTCTCCCTTGTACGGTTATTATGAGAATTGGAGACAATGTCTGTAAAGTGCCTGGCACTGCACTGACAGTCTTTGCTGGTAGTTATTACTATAACACTCATTAACAGCAAGAATAAGATTATAATTAATACAAACATAATGATAAACAACATAGTCCAATGAATATTTAATGAGTAACTAACCACTCTGTTCTAGGCATAGGAGGTACATGACTGCTGCTCAAAGAGTTCACAGTCTAAAAAGACATGAAATAAATGACTAACTACAGAACACAGGAAGCCAAGAAGTAGCAAGGAAATAATAACCCAACACCACCAACAACACTTCTTTCTTTGGGGAAAAAGGTTGATCTTTTCTACAGAAGTAGGAAATCATTTTGTGATCCAGGAAAGTTAATCAGTCATAAGCAAACAGCAAATTAGTTTAAAGTGCATGATTCTTGCCCAGACAGGATTTGATCCATCTGCTTTTTGTGTTGACATCACACATTATGTATCAGAGCCAGACACACTCATTTCTTGTGTTCTCTCCAAAACCCAGAGAGCCTTTGCCTGATAGCCTGGTGGAATACGAAGAGCATCGGATTTGGACTTGGAGTCCAGTAAACCTAAGCTCTAGCCGTGGCCTTGCAATTTACTAACAGCGTAAAGTCGTACATGTTTATTAACCTTTCTGAGTCTTCAACTGTAAAATGGATTCTTTAAAAAATTTTTTAATGTTTTATTTATTTTTGAGAGAGAGAGAGAGCACGCAAGCAGGTGAGAGGTGGAGAGAGAGGGAAACACAGAAACTGAAGCAGGCTCCAGGCTTCGAGCTATTGGCACAGAGCCCAACGCAGGGCTCGAACCCACCAACTGTGAGATCATGACCTGAGCCGAAGTCAGACACTTAACTGGCTGAGCCACGCAGGCGCCCATGTAAAATGGATGTTTTAATAAAAATTTCTAGGGGCACCTGGGTGTGCTGACAGCTCAGAGCCTAGAGCCTGCTCCCCTGCTCGTACTCCGTGTGTGTCTCTCTCTCAAAAATAAACATTAAAAAAAAAATAACAAAAAATAAAAATTTCTACCCATAGTACTGTTGTAAGGACTCAATGAAATTACAAATGGTAAAAAATTTTCTAAGTTGTAAAGTATTGTACCTCTTATTTGGTACCTCAGGAGTTCTGTGGGCCCTGTTATCTCAAGCTTCAGAAGATATCTGTCATTGGTGAGTCAATTTTTGTTTTTAAAAGTCAAATCTGGCTTTGTTAGCAAAGATGCCAAGACCCAAAATGAGCCTGTCCAAAGCTGACTATACAGATATTAGGACATTTCAGGACAGCTCTTCCTTGCTAAGAAGCTCAAAGGAATCGTCAGACTTCAACTATCATTGTTTGAAAAGAGAAAATTGGTTATAAACCAAGTTGTTTCCTCTGAAGATCTGTGCTGTGTCTACATAACTCATAAGTATCTCCCTATTCCATTTGGTCCATCCAGCGGGGTTGACCAGTCACAACGGATTATCCAAATTAAACGTTCTGGGCCTCAGTTCATTCACCTACAAAGCAAGAACAATCTCTTCCACATTGGCTACCTTTCCAAGACTCTCCTTGCCATAGCAGAGGGCTACTAACTTCTCTCTCTCCTTCTTCTTTTCTTCCCTTCCTTCTTTCAAAATTCAACGAGTCTATTCTGCACCAGTCCCTGTGCCAGGTGCTGGTGATACACATACACACCTTGAGATATTGCAGTTCAGTTTCAGACCACTGCAATAAAGTGAATGTTGCAATGAAGTGAGCCAAACGAACTTTTCTGCTTCCCAGTACATATAAAAGTAATATTTACACTATGGTATAGTCTATTAAGTATGCAATAGCATTATGTCTAAAAAACAATGTACAAACCTTAATTAAAAATATCTTATTGCTGAGGCATAGGGGCACACGTACCCCAATGTTCACAGCAGCACTCTCAACAAGAGCCAAAACATGGAAAGAGCCTAAGCGTCCATCAACTGACGAATGGATCAAGAAGATGTGGTTTATGTATACAATGGAATACTACATGGCAATGAGAAAGAATGAAATCTGGCCATTTGTAGGAACATGGATGGAACTCAAGGGTGTTATGCTGAGTGAAATAAGTCAGGCAGAGGACAGACACCATATGTTTTCACTTATAGGGGGATTAGGAGGAACTTAACGGAGGACCATAGGGGAGAAGAAGGGGGAAAATAGTGGGGGAGAGGAAAGGAGGCAAACCATGAGAGACTCTTGAATACCGAGAACAAACTGAGGGCTGATGGGGGTGGGGGGAGGGGAAGGGAGGTGATGGGTATGGAGGAGGGCAGTTGTGGGGATGAGCACTGGGTTTTATATGGAAACCAACATGCCAATAAACTATTAAAAAATAAAATTAAAAAATATCTTATTGCTAAATATATAAACCATCATCTGAGCTTTCGGCAAGTTGTAATCACCGATCACAGATCACCGTAACAATGTAATAATGGAAAAGTTTGAAATGTTTTAGGAATTACCAAAATGTGACACAGAAACGTGAAGCAAGCAAATGCTAATGGGAAAATGGTGTCAAGACTTACTTGTCTCAGCCACAAACCTTCAGTTTGTAAAAACTGCACTATTTGCAAAACATAATAAAATAAGGTATGCCCATAATGATGACTAATAACAAAACAATGGCTACTAATGCTTTACTATCTAATAACAGCATAACTATATGCCAGATGTTTTACACATAAGTGTCTTGGACATTAAAAAGCAGAATAAGGTAAATAGAAAGAGAACTAGTTTAGCTGTCAAAGTTCTGGGTTCTACTTCCAACTTTGGTATCTGTCAGTCCATCTATCTAAAAAATACTTCGTCAATATTCATGACATGCCAGGGGCTGAGTACTCGGGATAGAGAAGTAAATCAGATACTGAATTCATGGTGAACTGTAATAGGTGTTATCCTTAGGCATTTATGAGACCTCAGGTTCCTCACCTAAGAGGATTGGACCTGATGATTTCTAATGAAATTATAGCTCTAAATAAAAACACAATACCAGCCACCATTTGGAGTAAGAATACAGATACATAAGATTAGCAGGAAATGGGCTGGAGGGATGTGAATGGTCAGGTCATAAAAACCTTCTCTTGCAAGCTAAGGAGTCTGCACTTCAACCAAAGGACAATGAAGTATCATTAAAGTGTTTTAAGTACTAGAGAACCCTGCAGGCTCTGCACTGACAATCAGATGGCTAACAGGCACATGAAATGATGCTCAATATCACTCATCATCAGGAAAATACAAATCAAAACCACAATGAGATATCACCTCACACCTGTCATAATGGCTAAAATTAACAACACAGGAAACAACAGATACTGGGGAGGATGCAAAGGGGAACCCTCTAACACTATTGGGAATGCAAGTGGTGTAGTAACTCTGGAAAATGGTATGGAGGTTCCTCAAAAAGTTACAAATATAACTATCCTATGACCCAGCAATTTACACAAAGTATACAAAAATACAGTTTTGAGTGGGTGCCTGGGTGGCTCAGTCAGTTAAGTTGCTCAGGTCATGATCCTGCAGTTCATGAGTTCGAGCCCCGCATCAGGCTCTCTGCTGTCAGCAGTGCCTGCTTCAGATCCTCTGTCCCTCTCTTTCTGTCCCTCCCCCACTTTTCTCACTCCCTCTGTCTCAAAATAAATAAATAAACTTAAAAAAAGAAAAGAAAATACAGATTCAAAGGGGTATAAGCACTCCAATGTTTATAGCAGCATTATCAACAATAGCCAAACTATGGAACAAGCCCAAGTGTCCAATGACTGATGAACAGATAAAGAAGATGTGGTATATATGTGTGTGTATATATCGCCCCCCCCCACACACACACAATGGAATATTACTCAGCCATCAAAAAGAATGAAATCTTTTGCCATTTGTTATGACATGGATGGAGTTAGAGTATATTATGCTAAGCAAATAAGTCAGTAAGAGAAAGACAAATACCATATAATTTCACTCACATGTGGAATTTAAGAAACAAAACAGAGGTGAATATATGGGAAGGGGGGGGAAGAACGAGGGAAATAAAAGAGAGAACAAACTGAAGGTTGATGGAGGAACATGGGTGGGAGATGGGCTAGATGGGTGATGGTTATTAAGGAGGGTATTTGTGATGAACACTGGGTGCTACATGTAAGTGATGAATCACTAAAATCTACTCCTGAAGCTAATACTACACTATATGTTAACTAGAATTTAAACAATTTTGAGAAAAAAAAGATGAAAAGAGTTATGTGTATGGATGACAGTGATGCTTGCACAATAATTTGAATGTACTTAATGCCACTGAACTGTACACTTAAAAATATTTAAGATGAAAAAAAAGTTTAAGATGGCAAATAATTTTATGTTATGTGTATTTTATCACAATTATAAAAAAAGACAGGACTTAGTAACTAACTTTAGAAGGCAAAAGAAAAAGCGGTATCAAGAATGACTCCTATGTTTCTGATTTTAAGTAATGGGTGAATGATGGTACTAATTACAAACTGATAAAAGGAAAAGTGCATTATAAGGAAAGATAGGCTCAGTTTTAGACATGATGCGTCTAAGCACAATAGGAGACATTAATGGAGAAGATGTTCTGAAGACAGCTGGATAATAAACTGGTGGTCTGAAGCTCAGAAGAGAGCCTACAGATAGTAGCTGGAACTAAGGTGGAAAAGAAAGTGGGCTCTTAGGCAACACCAACTTTTACTGGGTGAGTGGGGAAAGAAAAAGTAGAAAGAAGACAGATTCAGGAATAGCCAGAGAGGAAGAAAGGAAAAACAAATAGAAAAATAAACAGACTACGTTGTAATCAATGAAAAGCAATGAATGAGAAAACTTCCAGAAGGGAGGAATCTGGAATGTCAAATGCTATAGAGGTGTCAAATGAGGATGTAGGCTGACAAAGTTCCACTCTATTTAACAAAAAGGAGATTACTAGCAACCACAGGGAGAAGAGTTAGTAAGAATTCTTCTTAGAGACCTATTTTCAGTCATAGGTGAAAGTAATTACGTGACCCGATAAGTCTTTTCTGAGTAGAGATTCAGTCTGAACATCAGAAAGGAGTTCTGTGTGGAGTAGTTTCACAATTTCCCAGGTTCATATAAGATCCTAATCACTATGGTGTCCAAGATAAAGCTAAGTTGGCTAGAGCAGTAAAAGCACTTGCTCTGTAATGCAGAAAATCTGGGGTCTGGTTTCTGCTATACAGTGTGACCTTGGGAAAGTTAATCCCATCACTTCATCTGGTAAATAAGAGCTATCTCCCTAGACTTGTTATAAGAAATAAATATGAGGGGGGAAAAAACCCACAAAAGTTCTATGCAAAAAAAAGCTAGTTATAGTTAGTTTTAAAACCTCCATCAGGTGATCCTCACAAAGGAGGGTGAAGGGTGCAGGGCCTGGATCACTGAAGAGAAAGATAGTCGTTTTTAGTCCCCCTGACATTACAATGATTATTCATTGTATTTGTATGCTGTCAGCTTAATTATCAAGGTCCTCCAGGTGAAAAACTATCAAATACAAATATGGTTCTTAAATCGACTGCCTTTTTTTAAGCAAAAAAAGCACTCTACAAAAAAAAAAAAAAACTGAAAAATGATAATGAAGTCTTTGAAGAGGTCAATTTCCTAGCTTTCCAACCTTGAGGGTCATGTGTTTTGTTGGGGTATTTAAAGTATTTCAACAGGTAATTGCTATGTGCTGAAAGCAAGAAATTCATTTAGGGCCCAGCACAGGAGTCGGGGAGAGCATATGAGCTGGTATGGGCCAGCAGAGGATTGAGAAGCAGCCAGGAGAGGATGTAGGATGAAACATTGATTGTTGCTCTGTGGTAAAGAGACAATGAATACACAAACCCAAAATGGGGAGACCCAGACCCAACACTTCCTGCAAAACACTTCTCAGTCTTCTCACCTGTAAAATGATGGGTTACTTTAAGAGGTCCATCTGTTGTCATATTTCAGAATTCTTTCTCACTGAGTTTTGGAAACTTCACTCCAAGTCAATGGCTGGCCCTATTGCATTTATTACTCTCTGCTATCCTGTGAAGAATAAATTCCTAATGGTTTCCCTTGCCCCCCCTTTTTTTTCAGATGATGTACTGAGGACCAGAAAGTTTAATAATTTATCTCACATCATACAGTTTTTAAGTGGCAGAATCAGGCCTAAATCTAAGTAACTCTTTACCCCATACTCTTTCCTCAGGAGAGATATAGTTTTTGCTGTGCATTATAATAGCTATTAACTGAACACCAAGTATGAGCCAGCCATGGTGCCTCACACTTCATAAACATTTTCATGGGTCTGGAACCAACCACCTGTATAGATCATGATCCTATTTTAGAGTTGAGGAAAATGTGATTGAGAAAAATTAAAAAACTCGCCCAAGGTCCTACAGCTAATTAGTGGCAGAGCCTAGAGTCCACCCCAGATCTGATAGATTCCAAAATCTGTCTTCTTTTCAGCAGATCTATTCTAGATTTCTGGTGATGCTTGGACATTCTCATCATCAGGATTTTTTTTTTTAGTTTTTTTCTTTACAGTTTATTGTCAAGTTGGTTTCCATATAATACCCAATGCTCATCCCCACAAGTGCCCTTCATCATGCCCATCACTCCCCTTCCCCTCTCTCCCACCCCCATCAGCCCTCAGTTTGTTCTCAGCATTCAAGAGTCTCTCATGGTTTGCTCCCTCCCTCTCCCCAACTATTTTTCCCTTTCTTCTCCCACATGGTCCTCCATTAGTTTCCTCCTAATCCACCTATATGTGCAAACATATGGTATCATCATCAGAATATTTTAAGAAAGAAGGGAAGGGAAGGGAAGAGAAGAGGAGGGAAGAGGAGGGGAGGGAAGGGGTATGAAGAATTATTTAGGTCTTGTCTACATTGCAAACTTCTAGTAGAGAAATGTTTCTGAAGCCTTTCAGAAAAAGAAATGCCCCATTCTTTAAAGAGCCCCCCAGAACAGTAAATCTAGGTTAAGGGCATTTAAGTGTTCACTGTACTTACTATCTTTATTTTATTAACCAGCTCAGGCTGCCATAATATAATATCACAAACTGAGTGGCTTGGACACTTATTTCTTACTCTCTGGAGGATGGAAATATGAGATCAGAATTCCAGGCCAACTGGGTTATAGTGAGGGTTCTTTTCCTACTTTGCTAATGACAGCCTTCTTGCTATCTCCTCACATGGCAGAGAGCTTTGCTGTCTCTTCCTCTTCCTAAGAGTACTAATCCCATCATGAGGGCCTCATCCTCATGACCTCAACTAAACCTGATTATCTTGCAAAGGCTCCATCTCCAAATACCATCACATTGGGAATTAGAGAAGAGTGTCAACATACGAATTTGAGAGGACACAAATATTCAGTCTATAACACTATCTATGTTTTAAGTGTCTTAAAGTATATGAACACAGTATATTCTCTGAATTCTCTTTTCCAAGATGCACAAGGAGCTAATTATCACTTCATAGGACTGATGCAAGCATAAAAATGTTGTCTATAAAACACTGAGCTCGGTTTTTGGCACACAGTAAGCACTCAGTAAAGGAGCTTTAAAAAGGAGGTGAAAATATCATCATTTGGCTAGAAGGCAGCTGTTCATTGAAATATACTGTATTGCTGTATACCATAATTTACAATAGGAAATATATATTTGGTTTTCATCCTCATTCTTGGCACAGAGCTCCTAAAACCACTGGAATTTCCTAAGTGATAAGAGCCATAATGGTATCTTGATATTCACAACAAACTCCTTTCAACCGCACCTGTTTATGTTAATGAGTGACATCTGGAAAGCAATAGGGACCTGTCTGCCAGGAGAACCAAAGATGTGATTGGAGAGTTGGAACTTTCAGTCCCACCACCCTGACCTCTGGGGAGATGAGATGAGCTGCAGGTTGAATCAACTGCCAATGGCCAATGGGTTTAATCAATCCTGTCTATGTGATGCAGTCTCCACAGGAGGAGGAAAGGACAAGATTTGGAGAGCTTCCAGGCTGATGAACACATGGAGGTTCAGGGAGAGTAGCACGGTCTGGAGCTTCCATGCGTGCTTCTACATTCCTTGTCCTAGGCATCTCTTCCATCTGGCCTGTTCTGAGTTCTATCCTTTTACAATAAACCAGTAGTCTAGTGAGTAAACTGGTTTCCTGAGTTCTTGAGCTGTTCTACCAGATTAATTGAACCCAAGGCAGTGGTTCAATTAAGTGGTTAATTAAGGTTGTGGGAACCTCTGACTTAAAGGCTATCAGTCAGAAGTACAGGTAACAACCTGGACTTGCGATTAGCATCTGAAATAAGGATAGCATTGTGGAATTGAGCCCCCAACCTGTGGAATCTGATGCTAACTCCAGGTAGATAGTATCAGAATTGAGTTGAACTGTAGGATACCTGACTGGTATTGGAGAACTGCATGGTGTGAGGAAAGAAACCACAAATTAGAACTGATGTCAGAATCATAATTGTATAGTTATATTTTATTTCCCTCTCAGATTCCACAGAGAATTTCAAATCAGGAGTTTTTCCATCCTGTCTATTCCATCTGGCCACTTCAGAGGCAGATGATACCACAAGGAACTCGACCTTCCACTTTTGCTTCTACTGCCCTCCACTAGCCTACCCCAAATTGCTGGCAAGGAGCAGGCTTCTAGCTCCTCAAAGGTAAGGCTCTCTAGTCCTAGAAACTGAAAAAAAACAACCCTCTCACCTAGCTTATCACTGGGAACAACAGTAAAAGGAGTACGTATTTAAAGACATATCAGCTTACTATAACAGGAATACACTTTGAAATCATAAAAACCTGGTATTTTCTCATCTTTTAGAAGCTCTATATATACGGGCTGAGTCTTATGACCTGAATTAAACTACCAATTTCTTTAACAGTAAAAGACGATCCTACGGGGTTTGTAACTAATAAGAAAAATTATAAAAAGTACTTATCATGTGTTTGCCAGATGATAATACTCTTTAACATAACCATTACTGTTACTAACAATAACAAATGTTTACTGTAATGCATTACATTTGGCATTTGTTTATAAATTATCTTACTTGGGCTTTCTATTTCCAGCACTTATGGAGAAGATAACCTGAAAATCTACTTACTACATAACACCTTGAAAAGCTGGATAACAAACATTTCATGTCATATAACAAACATAAAAAGAGTTGAGATTTTAAGAAAGAAAAAGAAATCCCCAGGGGTGAAAAACTGAAGAAGAAACTAACTCTCATAGCTGATGTTGGCCCGTACAATTAAAGGGCTTGCTTTATTTTGTCACTGGAGGTGGGAGACCAGGTGCTGTGCCCTGGAGAGGCTAAGGGAACTCAAATTCCCCTCCCAAAAGCTGGGATCTTGGAGGAATCATATTGTCAGTTAAGAAGGGGGCCGGGGGGGCAAGGAGCACCTGGGTGTCTCAGTCGGTTAAGCATTCGACTGCAGCTCTGCTTATGATCTCACGGTTCATGGTTTGAGCCCTGTGTCAGGCTCTGTGCTGACAGCTCAGAGCCTGGGTCTCTCTCTGTGCCTCCCCTGCTCACACTCTGTCTCTCTCTCAAAAATAAATAAACATTGAAAAAAAAACTGACTCAAAAGTACAGAGACAATGGAAGCTTAGCTTTAAAAAGTTTCCTGAAAAATTTGAAACCTTGGCCTGTGTGAAGTCTGAACTTATTCTATTTGTGTGGAGTTTATTCTTCCCATGTGGTCTTAGAATCTAAAGCACAGAAATTAACTTAAAAACACAGTTTCAGGCTTAGAAACAAAGACAATCCTCACTCTCTCCCTCAGGGGGAGTACTCATTATCTCATTTAATTTTTACTACTATCCTATGGAGTAATATTATTCCAGTTTATAAAAGAAACTTTAAGGGAGATTAAGCAAGGTTGAGCTACGTTAAAGTCACCTAGCTATTATCTAACAGAGCTGGGATCTGAATCTGGTTGTTGTTCATTGAATCAAAATACATTTACCAAGTTCTACACTATGTGCCAAGCAGGAAAGGTCCATTTCCTTTCCAATATATCACACTGCCTAATCTTTTTTGAGCAAACCAATAGATAAGTGCAACTATTTTCTTCTTTCTTGAGTTTAGCAAGTCAGTGAGAATGAAGGCAGCCAGGATCACAGGAAACCCATAGGATTCTCCTGGGCTCTGTTTGCCAAAGCAGCTAAGTCCTTTCTGCCAAAGGGACTTGGGTTGCTGAGACACTAAAGAGGGAAGAAAAAGAACAACTACTGCTCGGTTGGTCCTGGTTATTGGAATTAATTTCTTAAACACACAACAATGTTAGTATACAGTAAATATTTTCAAACAGAAATTTCAAAATATTATTAATGTTAAGTAGGGATAATAAGGTTGTTGTGATAAACACAAACATATGAAATTGAAATTTAGTAATAACAGCTATAGTTGTATCAGGCTCAACATTCAACATATTTGGATGTTTTTGAGTTGTCTCACATTGAGAAAATCCTGATTTACCAACACAAGTAGCTACAACTATTGGTGTTTTTTAAAAATTAACATGCATTCTTAGAAGCTTAAGTTAAAACACTGATCATCTTATTTGTATGCATACTTTATAAAAATAGTTCTAAATATTTTTTAAAAATCAAATCACATATTTGAGAAATTTCTGAAGCACCTTCTCAGTGTTCTTATAGAGCAAAAGTATGGAATAATTAGATAAAAGACCCAGGGAACCCTCTAGTTTCTGTCTAGGAAGTTAAACAGGATACACAGTAAAGTGCAAAGTTATAAGAAGGAACCAATACATTCTGAAATTCACTGCCAACGACTCTCTTCTGGGACAAAACTCTCTACCCCTACTTTCACCTCCAATCCTGCCATGAAGACCATTATTAATCTACTTTTTGAGTGTCATTTCCCACTTTTCCCCTTTTCTTTTTTTTAATAAAGATTTTTTTTTCTTTTTTCAGTAATCTCGTACCCAATGTGGGGCTTGAACTCATGACTGAGATCAAGAGTCACATGTTCTTTTGACTGAGCCAGCCAGGTGCTCTCCCACATTTCCCCTTTCCTACTCCAGCTAATCACAAGTACTGACTGTAACCTGACCATACCTTCTTACTTCCCCTTGTGTTTATTCATACTTTTACCTTCACCTTAGATTTATACTCATTGTATTTCTGAAGGCCCAGGGTATGCTAAGCACCATGCTACACAACCTAAATACATTTTCTTATTTATTTCTATTACCATATATTTTACCCATCTTTATTTATTTATAAATAATAACATTTTTAAGTGCTTACTTCATGCCAGATATTATATGCTCAGTGCCTTACCTTAGTTCATTTAATCCTTATAACAGCCCAAATCAAAACAGTATTGTACTGACACAAAAGTATACACATAGATCAAAATGGAATGAAATAGACAGTCCAGAAATAAACTCATGCTTATATGGCTAATTAATCTATGACAAAGGAGGCAAGAATACACAATGGGGAAAAGACAGTCTCTTTATAAACGGTGCTGGGAAAACTGGACAGCTACATGCAAAAGAATGAAAATGGACCACTTTCCTAAATCATACACAGAAATAAATTCAAAACGGGGACGCCTGGGTGGCTTAGTCGGTAAAGCGTCCGACTTTCGCTTAGGTCACGATCTCGCGGTTCGTGGGTTCGAGCCCCGCATCGGGCTCTGTGCTGACTGCCGGCCCAGAGCCTGGAGCCTGTTTCAGTCTGTGACTCCCTCTCTCTCTGACCTTCCCCTGCTCACGCTGTCTCTCTCTCTCTCCTAGAAATAAATAAAAAACATTAAAAAAAAGAAAGAAAGAAAGAAATTCAAAACAGATTAAAGACCTAAATGTGAGACAGGAAACCATAAAATTCTTATAAGAAAACATAGGCAATAATCTCTCTGACACTGGCCATTGCAACATTTCTCTAGATAGGTCTTTTTTTTTTAAATTTTTATTTATTTCTAGGAGAGAGAGAGAGAGAGAGACAGCGTGAGCAGGGGAGGGTCAGAGAGAGAGGGAGATACACACTCTGAAATAGGCTCCAGGCTCTGAGCTGGCAGTCAGCACAGAGCCCGACGCGGGGCTCGAACCCACGAACCACGAGATCATGACCTAAGCGAAAGTCGGACACTTAACCGACTAAGCCACCCAGGCTCCCCTCTAGATATGTCTCTTAAGGCAAGAGAAACAAAAGCAAAAATAAATTATTGAGACTAATTGAAACAAAAAGCTTTTGCACTGTAAAGTAAACCATCAACAAAACTGAAAGACAATCTACTGACTGGAAGAAGATATTTGCAAATGATATATCCAAGAAGGCATTAATATCCAAAATGTATAAATAACTTATGCAACCCAAAACCAAAAAAAAACCCCCAAATAATCCAATTAAAAATGGACAAGAGATCAAAGAGACACATGAAAAGATGCTCAGCATCACTCATCATCAGGGAAATGCAAGTCAAAACCACAATGAAATACCACCTCATGCTAAAATCAAAAACTCAATAAAGAACAAGTGTTGGTGAGAAAAAAGATCCCTTGTGTACCACTGATGAGAATTCAAACTGGTATAGCTTCTCTGAAAAACAGTATAGATGTTCCTCAAAAAATAAAAAAACAGAAATAACATACGATCCAATTATTCTACTACTGTGTATTTACCCAAAGAACACTAATTTGAAAAGATATATGCACTTGTATGATTACTGAAGCATTTTTTTGCAATAGCCAAATTATAAAAGCAACCTAAGTGTCCATTGACAGATGAATAGATAAAAAGATATGGGTGGGTGTGTGTGTGTGTGTGTGTGTGTGTGTGTGTAATATTACTCAGCCAGAAAAAAGAAGATTTTGTCATTTGTGACAACACAGATGGACCCAGAGGGTAATACAGTAAAGTGAAATAAGTCAAAGACAGACAAATATCCCATGGTTTCAGTTATACGTGGAACCTAAAAAATAATTAAACAAACAAACAAAACGTAGAAACAGACCTAGAGAACAGACTAATGGTTATGGTTGCCAGAGGGGTTTGATAGGGGATGCAAAATGGGTGAAGGGAAATGGGAGACACAGCGTTCTAGATATAAAATGAATTAAGTCACAAGGATAAAAGGGATAGCATAGGGATAGTCAATGATACTGTAATAGTGTTGCATGGTGACAGATGGTAGGTACATTTGTGGCAAGCATAGCACAACAGATAGACTTGTCGAATCAGTATGTTGTATACCTGAAACTAAAGTTATATTGTGTGTCAACTACACTTTGATTTTAAAAAAAAACACCTAGAATAAAGAATAAGTGGTAAGGGAGGGAAGGATGGAAGGAAGGAGAAGGAAGAAAAGAAGGAAGGAAGGAGGGAAGGAAGGAAGATGCTAATACTATTGCCCTTATTTTATAATGGAAGTACAAAGGCTCTGGAAGGTTAAAAAAATTTTGCCAGAGGCCAAGTAAGGGAGAGAATGATTCGAGGAAGAGTGCTGTCTGAGCTCAGAGCTGAGTTCCTAATGAACAAGGTGATGCTATCAGGGGACAATGGCAGTCCAGACAGAGAGACAATGTACACAAAGAGAAAAGTAGGAAACAGCTTGGTATGCAGTTCAGGGAAAAGATCAGCCTTCAGGATCAGCAGACCTGGGCTCATATATCTATATTTGTTTTTGTTTTATGGCCTTTTATTGTGACTATGGTTTTCTCAACTGTGAAATGGTGATAAGAAGCTGTACCATGAAGAACTGGTTTAAAATTAAACATGATATGTGGCAGTATGCATCACAGGGCTAGGCCCATGGTAGGTACTCAATAAATGTTACTTCTCTTTCTTTCCCCTAGTTGACAATTCAATAATCCTTAACTGTTAAGAATGTCATTTCCATCTCCATTGAACCCCAGACATATCTCTCTTCTACAAGCTCCCAAGCTTTATAACCAGGGCCTTTGGAGGCACAGTATACCAAAAGTCATTCAGCAAGTTATTTGGTAATGTCCTTAACCACCATTTTTCTAAATGAGAACTATTCTCACACCACTTACCTGTGTAGGCCATGTTCTTAGGGTTGCCATAAGGAGCCCCAGGCTGCACGGGGCTATAAACAGGGTTCATTGTGGAAGATTGAGGATCCTGCAGAAACAAAGAAAATAGCACTGATTACTGATTGCTCATTTTCCCTGACATCAGCTTCCCTTCTATAATCTTTATATTCACAGAGAACAACACGGTATAGCACAAAGAAGCAAAAAGCCATTTGTTTGTATCTGGCCCCATGCTATACACTTTTCTCGTTATACAGACGAAGATACTGAGTAGAGAGGTGATACAACTTGCCTAATGTCAACACAGACCTTTTGGCTTTTAGTTCAGAACCAGACCCACTAACCCACATATGACTTTACCACTAGTATACTGTGTGGCAATGGTAAAGTCAAATAACTTCCCCTCTTTAGACTCTGATCCTGACGTAAAATCAATTACTTTAGGCTCTCTGAGGTCTTTTCCAATTCTAAGGATGCCTGTCCAGGAGTTGGGAAAGGATGCACTTCTACTGTTCACCAGGGGAGCGCAGGAGCCAAATAATGAGCACACAGCCTATTAGAAAGTCTACACAGCAAGTGTCTCACCAACGCTTTGCACCTGCAGAGGACAAGATACCAGTTACTAACAGATTTGGGAAAAATAGAAATTTACTGCCACGAATAATTTTAATGAAAGACAAGGAAACACAGCCAAGATCTCTTTCAAAATTTATTCAACAGAAAGAAACTTGGAAATTTGTGTGCAATAAGTATCACCTGCACAAGTGCTTTGTTAGTTACCTTAATGAAGCACATTCCCCATTCTGATTAATGGAAAAATCTGTCATTAAACTCTGTTTTATAGCCAATTTGTCCCACCTTGTTTAGGGAACCATCTCTGACACATAGGCCAATACATGCCTGAAAAACTTGTCTCTACAAATATATTATTTACACTTCATAAAAATCAAACAATTATCTCCTAACCAGGCTCACATCATGGATGGGCAATTTTTAGGTCATTAACTTCTCTTATAGGAAACAAGTCAAATGTCAAGACAAGCAGTCAACAGCTGGCTTGATGACAATTGCTCTGCAATTAATTAAGTCTCTCCAGGGTTCTGGAATGAGAGGTGGAGTAAAGATGGGTTCCCAAGGAGAGGAAGGCAGGGCAGTCAAACAGGCAAAAAGGAAAATGCTACTTGTCAATTCCAGAGGCTAGAACTTCCTGAAAGGTACCCAAATGGGCAGCCCTGGCAAATGACCCCAAGGCAAGAGACTAAACTACTACCAGTAAATGAACTGAAAAACAACTTAAGGATGAAAGTTACAGGATACAGATAGATAGATAGATAGATAGATAGATAGATAGATAGATAGATATAGATAGATAGATAGATAGATAGATAGATATAGAGAGAACATATATATATATATGTTTCAGCACAATTTAAGGAGAATATACCCTTGCAGCCAGAGTTATCTAAGAATATGGCCAGGTAACATTCTCTCTAAATATAACTATCCTTTTTCTTTTTTTTAATATTTTTATTTATTTCTAGGAGAGAGAGAGAGAGAGACAGCGTGAGCAGGGTAGGGTCAGAGAGAGAGGGAGATACACACTCTGAAATAGGCTCCAGGCTCTGAGCTGGCAGTCAGCACAGAGCCTGACGCAGGGCTCGAACCCACGAACCGCGAGATCATGACCTAAGTGAAAGTCGGACGCTTAACCGACTAAGCCACCCAGGCGCCCCTAAATATAACTATCCTTAACAGGTACTAGGAGAATTAAGAAAGATCTCCAAATGTCAAAATACACTACCAACTGTCAGGTGGCGCACACATGTAAATGATGATGGTGATGATGTGATGGCAGCAACAACACAGAAGACAACGTGTACACTTTTCCTGCCTTAGATCTCTCCTCAACCCAACTAGTTCTCTGCTAAATAAGCTGGGGTGAGCAAGACTGTTCAAGTGCTAAGCAGCGCAACTGGCCCTATAAACATCCGGTGCTCTCCTAATAAGAAGGTACTCCATGTTGCTGATTGAGCAAGGTATGAAATTGTTTTTCATAACCAAAGAAACTCATCAACTTTGGAAATGGTCTCCTGCTCCTCCAAAATGAGGGCCACAGCCTCAAAAGGAGATCCTGCCTGGGCAGCACTCCACAACATGGATTCCAAGCTCAACTGATGACTGACAGAAAGGAGATATGCTATGGGTTCAAAATTTGGATTAAGAATGTGACAGCCACTTCTGGGGAAGCTGCTCACATTAAGAGAGGGTCCCTGGCTTTCAAGGGAAAGTCAACATTTTATAAGAGAATCCACATACTCTTAATAGTTTCAGGGACAGGCTAAATAAACATGAGTAGAAGATCACAAGCTCTATGATCAGGCAGACTTAGATTTATATCCTGGAATTGCATCCTACCAAATGAGGGACCACAGGCCACTAACCTTTCTGAGCTTCAGTTTCCTCTAGCCTCAAAATGGAAAAGATATTACATACTTTATAAAGTTGTTGTAAGGTTTTTTTTAAAAAACAGATTTATTGAGGTATAATTTACATACAATAAAATTTAACTCTTTTGGGTATACAGTTCTAGGACCCCTGGAAAATGTGTAGTCATACAAACACCACCACACGTAAAATGTAAAGCATTTTCATCACCCCCAAAAAGTTCTCTCAGTCTTATTATCAATACCCTCCCACTGATTCCCAGCCTGTGACAACCACCAATTTATTTTCTGTTGCTCTATATATACACACATAACAACTTTTGCTTTACAGATGAAAAATGTGAGGCTGAAAAAAGGCAATGAACAGCCCAAGGTCACAAAACAAGTAAGGACAGGGTTAAGACTAGCATCCCAAATGGATCAGAGACCTAAATGAAAGAGCTGAAATATAAAACTCATAGAAAAAAGAAGAAAATATAGGCATAAACCTTTGTAACCTTGGATTGGCAATGGCTTCTTAAATATGATACCAATAGCACAAACAACCAAAGGAAAATAAATATACTGGATTAATCAAAACTAAAAACTTGTGTGTTTAAGAAGGTGAAAGACAACCCACAGAATGAGAGAAATTTGCAGATCATATACAGTTGACCCTTGAACAATGCAGGGGTTAGGGGTGCCAAACCCCCATGCAGTCCAAAATCTGCATATAACTTTGACTTCCCCAAACCTAACTACCAAGAACCTATTGTTGACCGGAAGCCTTACCAGGAATATAGACATTCAAATAACATGTATTTTGTATATGTATTACATACTGTATTTTTGTAATAGAGCAAGCTAGAAAATGTTATTAAAAAATCATAAGGAAAATATATTTACAGTATTGTATTATTAAAAAAATTGCTGTATAAGTGGACCCACAGAGTTCAAACCCATGTTGTTCAAGAGTCAACTGTATAGGATAGGGGATTTGAGGGTTTTGGGTTTTTTTTTAATTATTTATTCTGAGAGAGTGAGAGCATAAGTGGGTGAGGGGCAGAGAAAAAAGGGAAGAGAGAAAATTCCAAGCAGGCTCTGCACAGACAGCGCAGAGACCAACATGGGGCTTGAACCCACAAACTGTGGGATCATGACCTGAGCCAAAATCAAGAATCAGACACTTAACTGATTGAGCCACCCAAGTGCCCCAGGTATTGTATTTGTATATAAATATTTGTATTTAAAATATATAAAGAACTTTTATCTTGGGGCACCTGGGTGGTTCAGTCGGTTAAGTGTCCATTCAGCACAGGTCATGATCTTGTGGTTCACGAGTTTAAGTCCTGCATCAGGCTCTGTACTGACAGCCCAGA
Source organism: Crocuta crocuta (assembly GCF_008692635.1). Classification (NCBI taxonomy): domain Eukaryota; kingdom Metazoa; phylum Chordata; class Mammalia; order Carnivora; family Hyaenidae; genus Crocuta; species Crocuta crocuta. Next base: position 2,224,610 of record NW_027529630.1, read on the forward strand.
GCTTGGAGCCTGCTTTGAATCCTATCTCCCCCTCTCTCCCTGCCCCTCCCCCAGTCACTCTGTCTCTCTCTATCTCAAAAATAAACAAGCATTAAAAATTTTTTTGAAGAAAAAAAATCTCTTCACTCAGTAATAAAAAGGCCAATAACCCAATTAAAAAAATGGGCAAAGGATCTGAACACACATTTCTTCAAAGAAGTTATATAAATGATAAATCAAACCAAATGAGGTATCACTTCTATACACTAGATGGCTATAATAAAAAAGATAACAAAAAGTGTTGACAAGGTTGTGAAGAAACTGGAACCCTCATACAATGCTGGTGGGAATGTAAAATGACACAGCCACTTTAGAAATAAATCTGATAGTTCCTCAAATAATTAAACAGGGTCACCACATAATCCAGCAATGCCACTCCTAGGTATATACCACAGAGAAATGAAAATGCATGTCAACATCAATGTTCACAGCAGCATTATTCATGATACTCAAAAGAGGGAAACTGGGTGGCTCAGTCAGTGAAGCATCCAACTCTTGGTTTCGGCTCAGGTCATGATCTCATGGTCAGTCGTGGGATCAAGCTCTTTATGAAGCCTGCTTGGGATTCTCTCTTTGCCCCTCCCCTGCCCCTCTCTTTCTCAAGACAAAAACAAAAAGAGGGAAAGAACCTAAGTGTTCAACTAGTGAATGGATAAATCTAATGTGGTATATCCATACAGTGAAATACTTGGCAATAAAACAAAATGGAGTATTGATACATGATACATGATACAACATAGATGACTCTTGAAAACATTACATTAAGTGAAAGAAGCCAGTCACAAAAGGTCACATATTACATGATTCCATTTATATGACATTTCCAGAATAGGCAAACCTATAGAGACAAAAGGTAGATGAATGGTTGCCTAGATTAGCTCATGACACATGAAACCTAATAACTTCTAAATCCACATTTTTTCACAATAATTATTATAATGTAACACTCAACCACACTCCACACCCACATACACCCTACTATCTGAACATTTGTTCCTCATCACTCCTTAAGCAATCTCAATCCCACCATACCCAAGAGTAAACTCAGTATCTCTCCTCAGGCCCATTCTTTCATCCTGTATTGGCTGTCTCAAAATTACTGACAATCCATCTACCTAAGACAAAAACCTGGAAGTCATCCTAAATTCCACTCACTCTTTCACACCTGATCAATCATCAACTCCCAAAAAAACCCTACTGTCCCTGTCTTAAGTTTCATCATCTCTTGTCTAAACTATTACAACAGTCCCAAGAGGTCTATTTTCCACATTCTAACCCAGTCTACCTCATCCCTGATATTCATTATTAAAACAAAGGTTGGATGGGTTATTCTCCTCGAAGGCTTTGGGAACAAAATCCAAATTCTTTCACATGGTATACAATATTCTCTATGCTCTATGGAATAGGGCTTAGGAATCTATGCATTTATGTTCCCAAGGAGATTTTGAAGCCCAAATAGTCTGAAGACAATGCCTGAGACTCTCTTTCCCAAATGCCATTTGTCCCACATAAACTTGAGAGAGGAACAACAAATATTCCTACCTGCACCTGAATTGGGAGTGGGGCAGAAGAGACAAAATTTTCTGAAAAGTAAAATATATTGTATATCAGATAGCGGTAAATGCAGCAGAAATCTAATGAGGGTAGTCAGAGAGTGCTAAGGGGAGGGGGGGCAGTGGATTTTTTAAATGGCTAGAGAAAGTGTCACTGAGTGACATATAAGCAATGAGTAAATTGAAGAAGCAAGCCATACAGCTGAGAGGAAACTGTCCAAGTAGAGAAAACAGCAAATGCAAATGCCCTGAAGTGGAACTGTTTGAGAAATACCATGGAGGCCACTTTAGCTAGAAAGCAGTGAATGAAAGGGAAAAGAGTAGACAGTGAGACCAGACAGGTCATAAGGATCAAATCATGCAGAGCCTTGTAGCGTAGTATTAGGACTTTGTTTTTTATTCAAAATGAGATAAGAAGCCACTGGAGTATTTGTGCAGAAGGGTGACATGATTTGACTTCATTTTAAGATTACTTTGACTGCTGAGCTGAGATCAGATGGCAGGAATGCAAATGGAGAAGAAAGAAAATTAGTCAGAATGCTATTTGAAATAATCCAGATGAAGGAAAATGTGGCTTGAAATAGGGTGGTAGCAGTGGTGACAGTGGTGGTGAAAAGTAGTCATATTTCGGATATATTTTGAAGAATAGGCTGACAGAAATTACTAATGGATTGAAATATGGAGTATGAGAGGGAGCAAGACATTAAAGATTACTCCAACGCTAACTTGAGAAATTAGAATAATAAAAATAACCACTTACTGGGATGAAAACTATAAAGGGAGCATGTTTGGGGGTAAAAAACAAATTTGGATTTGGACTTAAATTTGCAACACCTAAGAATACTACTTATAATGGTTTGATACACAATGGGCATTGTGAAAGGATTAACCATTACCAATATTATAAATATCACCTCTATTACCAGCAGCTACTATTTATCGAACATCTACCACGTGACAGGCACTGTGCTAGGGATTTACCTTATTAAGTCCCTATAAATCTTAAAAGGTCCCAGTGATCTTGCAAAATAGGTATTTTTTCACTGTCTTATAGATAAATAAACTTAAGCCCAGAGAAATAAAGCAAACTATCCAAAGTCTCATTACTAAGAATTGAGAAAGGTCAGTTTCATATCCACGTCTGTCTGATTCCAATGTCTAAGCTACTTCCACCAGGCTAGAAGTTCCCAGTCTCCCAAACCCAGCACTAGATTGTCCTCTGGAATGGCAGACCCTGAGCCCTTCCCTTTAACTCAGGATCCCTTGTGACCTTGATAGATCCTACTCATGGAGGCAGTTCATATCTATCTGTTGGGTCCCTGCTGGGCACACACAGTCAGTTACAAGAGAATAAAAGCACTGCCTCCCTGAATTCTACAATCTCAGCTGCCACACACTACCCATCCGACCTGATTTCACTTCTTAAGTAAGAAAGATAAGTGTCCACTGTGCACATCCTGCCTAGCTATCTCTCCAGAGCCAGGTATGGAGTTACCCCTACTTCCTGGGGCTGAACCACAGCAAGTCTACATTTCTTGTGTCAGCAAACACAACTGTGCAATAGCTTCCTTCTCATCTTATTCAGAATAAAATCCAAAATCCTTCTAAAAGTCTACAAGGCCTTCTATGATCTGACTTTACACGCCCACATCTCTGATTGCAACTCCTACTACTATTCCCCTGCTTTCTCCACTCCAATCACAATGACCTCCTTGTTCCCTGAATACACCATGCATGCTTACACCTCAGGATCTTTGTACTTCTCTTCCCCACACCCAGAATGCCCTTCCCCCAGGTATCCAAATAGTATACTCCCTCACTTCAATCAGGTCTCTGCTCAAATGTCACCTTACCAGAAATGACTCCCTTATCTTAACCCACCTACCTACCTAAAATAGTTCCTCCAAATGATGTTATTCTCTGTCACATCATCCTGTTTTACCTTTCCTATTGACACCTATCACTACCTGATATATTTTCTTGCCTATTTATTCTCTCCCCAAGTACTTTGTCCTTAGTACCCAAAATATTACCCAGCACAGAATGGACACTAAATACACAGTAGTTGAATGAATAATGAACCATCCTTCATGCATCTCCAAAACACAACTCTGAAAAAAGCATCAAAGTACTTGCCACTTCTTGGCATATCCCAGTGAACTACTTGGCTTCACATCTCCCCACTATTTATTTCTATTGTCCACAGAAGCCTCCATTGATGTTTACCTCTCCAGCTGCAAAATAAGCAGTGGTGAGCCAAACAGTGGAATAGTGTCTGAGAGAGAAAACAGAGGTCCTAAAAACTTCCCTCCTGGTGGAGCTAGCTTTCATACTCAGACTGTTCTTCAAGTGGCCTGTTGCTGCTCCCAAAAAAACACGTCAACTATTTCTTTCCAACCAACAGCAAAATCTATGAGCATAAAATGACAAGGGAAAAAAGCCATGGATTCAGGATGAATGCTTGGAAGTACTACATGCACAATAGGTTGCAGCATTAAAAATTAGTGTTGTAGCTTGCAAAGTACTTTAAAATTTTCAATGAATTTTACGATTTACAAAGTGCTTACAGTTTATAAAAATTTTAACTACTATTTCACTTGATACTTTGAGGTAAACAATGCAAATTAACTTCATTTGACAGATAAAGAAATGAAAATTCAAATGTTTAATGCACTTTGGATGTACTGTACAGAAAAGAGAAAGATGGTGTCTGCCCAAAGAAGGTCATGGTCTAGTTGGGGAATTTTTAAAGTTCAATAAAAAATAAAGATGCCAAAAATAATACATGGGGACAGAAATTCTGGAATGCTTAAATTGCTTATCAAACCTTCACCCCAAAAAGCAACAATAAAACTAGATAAAATTGTCAAAAGCAACCAACTCAGGCCTCTGAAAACTAACCAAAAGCATATATCAAATTGAGAAAGGGTTATTCAGGAAAAATTATTGAACCACACTAAGAACAGTGAGAATCTGTGGCATTTTAGCCTAGAGCTGCCCCTATCTCCCAACCCCCAGCTCCCTGAGAGTAATTCCGTCAGAGCAGGCCAGGCCAGGCCAAGAGGATGACTGGAGCCAGAGTGGCTGATTTAATCTGAAGCTGAGCACAGAAAATCAGCTCTGGATATTGCCTAGCATCACAATAGAGTGACAATCTGGGGAACAATAGTAAACAATCCAGGAAGGCCACTACTGGAGCCAGACTAAGGTAGGGCAGGCAACAGAGCAGATAAGCCAGAAATTTTAAAGGGCATACTGGGTGAGCACTGAGTGTTATGTGGAAACTAATTTGACAATAAACTATTAAAAAAAAAAAAAAAAAAAAAAAAAGGGCATACTGGGGAGCCAAACAGCCATAATGGGTCTTGATAAAAGAGGGTCCTAGTTGTCTACTGACTCTATGTGAATGTAAGGCCTTGAACACACTGAAAGTAAAGGCTGGTACAGAACTGTAAGTTGCCTGAAATTTGAATGCATTCCCCAAATAACAAACAGATCCATTAGCAAATGGTAGAAAATTTCCTGGCCTGTGGGTTAAGCCAATCATTGACCACTAATCTACAATGACCCAGGGGTGACTTTTAAGAAGCCAAGTTTAAAAATTAAAACAATAGTTTTAAAAATGTGACCAGAGTAAACTACATTCACATTAAATAACTAAACATTCATGTTAAAAAAAAAAAAAAAGACCTCAGTAGTCACACACTGCAGAAGAGACAGACACTATAGAATAGTCTAAGACACTAAATAAACAAAAACATTCAGCAACAATACCCGCCCTCACCTCCAAGGGGGAAGAATCTGAATCAAGAGTTGCTACAATATATTATCTAAAACATGTAGTTTTCAACCAAAAACAAAAAATCATGAATCATGCAAAGAAACAGTGAAGTGTGCCCCATTTACCATGAAAGAAAGAAAGAAGAAACAAAAAGTCTAAAGATACTGACTCAAGGGAGCCCAGATACTGAAATCAGCAGATAAATATTTCAAAACAGCTATTAAAAACAATGTTAAAAAGAACAAAAGGAAACCACATTTAAACAATCAAATGAAAGTAGGATGATAACTCATCAAATAGAGAATATCAATATACAGAAATTATGAAAATATAAAGAACCAAAAGGAAACTGTATTCTGAAATAAAATATTCAAGAAGGATTCAACAACGAATCTGGGATGGCAGAAAAAAAAATCAAACTGCAAAGACACATCAATATAGATTATGCAATCTGAAAAACGAAAATAAAAATAAACCAAGTGAGTGCCTGTGGGAAACTATCAATCAAACCAACAATTAAGTAGAGTTCCAGAAAGACAAAAGAAAAAAAAATGAGCAGAAAATATTTGGAGGCATAATGACTAAAAGCTTCCCAAATTTGATTTTAAAAACAAACATCAGGGGCACCTGGGTGGCTCAATGGTTGAGTGTCCGACTCTTGATTTCGGCTCAGGTCATGATCCCAGGGTCGTTGGATCAAGCCCCGCATCTGGCTTTACACTGGACATGGAGCCTGCTTGGGATTTTTTCACTCTCTCCCCCTGCTCCTCTCCCCTGCTCAGGCTCTCTCTCTCTCAAATTAAAACAAAACATTAAACTACACATCTAAGACAGATAATGAACTCCAAGTTGGCGAAACACAAAAAATATCCGTAACTGTATACATCATACTAAAAACTGTGGAAAGCCAAAGAGAAATTTTTGAAAGTGGCAAGAGAAAACAATCTATCAGATAAAATGGAACAACAAGATTAATAGCACACTTCTTATCAGAAATAATGAAGGCTAGAGTCAGTGGAATGATATATAAAATGTGCTAAAAGAAAAAAAAGTAAACATATTAATCAAGGTTTACAACCCCCTTAGAACCACAGAAGAGCTTGAATAGCCAAAGCAATCCTGAGAAAGAACAAAGCTGGAGGTATCACAATTCCAGATTTCAAGAGACATTACAAAGTTGTAGTCATCAAAGCAGTATGGTATTGGTACAAAAAACAGACACACAGATCAATGGAACAGAATAAAGACCCCAGAAATAAACCTACATTTCATGGTCAACTGGAGGCAAGAATGACAAAGGAGGCAAGAATATACAATGGCTAAAAGACAGTCTTTTCAATAAATGGTGGTGGAAAGACTGGACAGCTACATATAAGAGAATGAAACTGGACCACCTCCAAACACCAAACACAAAAATAAACTCAAAACAAATTAAAGACCTAAATGTTAGACTTCAAACCATAAAAATCCTAGAGGAGAACACAGACAGTAATCTCTCTAGTATCAGTCATAGCAATACTTTTCTATATAGGTTTCCTAAGGCAAAGGAAACAAGCAAAAATAAACTGTTGGGACTACACCAAAATAAAAAGCTTTTGCACGGTGAAGGAAACCATCAACAAAATGAAGATAACCTACTGAATGGGAGAAGATACTTGAAAATGATGTATCTGATCAGGGTCTGATACCCAAAATATATAAAGAACTTACACAACTTGGGATGCCTGTGTGGCTCAGTGGGTTAAGCATCCAACTTCAGCTCAAGTCATGATCTCACAGTTCATGAGTTCAATTCCCACATTAGGCTCTATGCAGACAATTCAGAGCCTGGAGCCTGCTTCGAACTCTGTGTCTCCCTCTCTCTCTGCCCCTTTCCCACTTATGCGCTCTCTCTCTTTCTCTCTCTCTCAAAAATAAACAAACATTATGGGGCACACGGGTGGCTCAGTTGGTTATGCATCCGACTTCCGCTCAGGTCATGATCTCACCGTTCCCAAGTTCAAGCCCTATGTCAGGCTCTGTGCTGACACCTCAGAGCCTGGAGCCTGTTTCAGATTCTGTGTCTCCCTCTCTGTCTCTGCCCCTCACCCATTCATGCTCTGTCTCGCTCTCTCTCAAAAATAAACATTAAAAAATTAAAATAAATAAACGTTAAAAATATTTAAAAAAGAACTTATACAACTCAATACCCCCCAAAAAAAGAAAGCAAAAAAAAAATCTGATTAAAAATTGGGCAGAGGACCTGAAAAGACATTTTTCCAAGGAAGACATACAGATGGCCAACAGATACAAGATACATGAAAAGCTCAGTATCACTCATTGACAGGGAATCAAAACCCAAAATGAGATAACATCTCAATGCTTGCATGAATGCCTAGAATGAGGAAGACAAGAAACAACAAATGTTGGTAAGCATGTGGAGAAAAAGGAACCCCCACTGTTGGTGGTAATGTAAACTGGTACAGCCACTGTGGAAAACAGTATGAATGTTCCCCCCAAAATTAAAGATATATGATCCAATAATTCCACTATTGGGTGTTTACCCAAGAAAAATGAAAACACTAACTCAAAAAGATACATGCACCCTTATGTTTACTGTAGCATTATTTATACTAGCCAAAACATGGAAACAACCTGAGTGTCCATAAATAGACAAATGGATAAAGAACACATATATACACACATACAATGGAATACTACCCAGCCATAAAAAAGAATGAGATCATGCCATTTGAGACAACATGGATGGACCCAGTGGGTATTATACTAAGTGAAATAAGGCAGACTGAGAAAGACAAATACCGTATGATTGCTTTGATAAATGGTATCTATAAAAAATGAATTAACAGAAAGCAGAATCAGGACTATAAACACAGAAAACAAACTGATATTTGTCAGAAGGGAGGGTACTGGCAGGGCTGGGCAAAAGGGTGTGGAGAGGAAAGGGAGATAAAGGCCTCCAGTTATAGAATAAGTAAGTCACAGAATATACAGCAGAGCATGAGGACTACAGTCAATGATAATAGCATAATAACAGGACAGGTGATAGCTATACTTGGGTGAATGTAGTATAAGCTTATCAAATCACTAAGTTGTATAGTTAAAACATCTAACACTATGTGTCAACTTTACTCAAAAATTAAATAACAAATAAAAAAATAGGAGTAGCTGGATGGCTAAGTGGGTTAAGCGTTCCAACTTCTGCTCAGGTAATGATTTAGTAGTTCGTGCGTTCGAATGCCATGTTGGGCTCTGTGCTGATAGCTCAGAGCCTGGAGTCTGCTTCAGATTGTGTCTGTCTGTCTCTCTCTCTTATTCTCTCTCTCTGCCCCTCCCCCACTCATGCTGTCTGTCTCTCTCTCTCTCTCTCTCCCCCTCTCAAAAATAAACATTAAATTAAAAGATGGCACATGTGGAAACTAATTTGACAATAAACTATTTGTTAAAAAAAAAAAAAAAAAANTGGGAGGAACTTAACAGAGGACCAAGTGGGAGAACAAAGGGAGAAATAGTGGAGGAGAGGGAGAGAGGCAAACCATGAGAGACTCTTGAATGCTGAGAACAAACTGAGGACTGATGGGTGGGGTGAGGGAGGGGTGATGGGTATGGAGGAGGGCACTTGTGGGGATGAGCTCTGGGTGTTATATGGAAACCAACTTGACAATAAACTATTTGGTAAAAAAAAAAAAAGAGTATATATATTTTCTCTTTTTCTCTTAATAGATTTAAAAGACAGTATATAAAACAATAACTCTAAAACTGTATTATTGGGCATATTATATATAAAGATTTGATTTATATAAAAACAAGTAAAGGTGAGGGGGAACAGAATTATATTGAAACAAAGTTTCTATATTTTGCTGAAATTCATTTAGTTTGTATCTGAGTAGATTGTATGTGAAGCAGATTATAATAAATAACAATAATTTGTAATAAATTAAGATACATATTTAATTCCCAAAACAACATAGAAAATATCAGCAAGAAAAAGGAACAAACCAATGATACAAATCACAACATGAATTAACCTTGAAAATATAATGCAATAAAAGCAGCTGGAGCAAAAGATCACATACTGTATGATTCCATTTATACGAAATATTCATAAAAGGCAAATTTATAGAGGCAGACAGTAGATTTTTGGTTACCTGAGATTTGGAGTAGGAATGGAGACTGATAACAGATGGGAGCAAGAGTTCTCTATGGTGTAACAAAAATGGTCTAAAACTGGATTTTAGTGATAGTTGCACAATTCTGTAAATTTACTAAAAAGCACTGAATTGTATACTTAAGGGTGAATATTATCATATATAAACTACATCTCAATAAAGTGGATTAAAAATACAAACTGCTGTTTCAAGAAATAGTTACAGATTTTTTTTTATAAGCTAAAAGTAATTGTCATTTAGTTCAACACCTTCATTTTATACATATGAAGATACCTTCTGTGCCAGGCTCTGTGCGAAGTGTTACAGAGATAAAAGGACATAATTCTATTCCTGAGGTATTTATAAGACAGAAACATACACAGAAACTGACAATTAAAAGCAATATAGTAGTTATTATACTGAGGGCTTAGAATTTGTAACTAACTAAAGGATGGTAGTCAGGGAAGGAATGCTATAACTACCCTACTGCAAGGTGGCAAAACACTAAGCTAAAGGATTCTAATTCACAGCCCCTCCTATACTTAGGTGTGGCTACGTGGTTAGTTTTGCTCAATGAGATACAACAGAAATATCATTAGCCTTCTATTAAAGGCTACTTAAAGGGAACAGTGTTAATCTGGGGGAGGTCCTCTGCTTTCTCTACTTACTCCTTCCTGCTATCTAGAATTAGGACATAATGATTGGAGCTCATCAGCTTTCTCTTCCATGATGTAACCTTGAAAATAGAAGTTTCAAATCAAGGATGGCAGAAGGAGCTTGGGTCCTTGATGATTTCATGGAACAATTAGATCAGGCCTGGACTGCCTACCTCTGTACTTCCTTTACATGAGAGAATAAAACCCTAGATTTCCAAACTCCTGTTATTATAGACTGTTGTAGCTGACCCCAGTTCTATTTAATTGGAGGGACAGATATTGAAGATTTAAAGAACTGTCATTTGATCTGTTTTGAATGATGACAGGAATTCTACAGAAAGAGAAGGAAAAGGCATTCATGAAATTAAGCCATGAGTAAGCAAGGCAGGATGTTAAGCAGGTCTGAAAGACAGGAGCACAGAATCTAAGTGAAAACACGCCAGGGATATTGTCATCCTATACCCATTTCTTTTTGCGTCTACATAGTTCTTATGAAGAATCTCAGAAGGCCAGATTGGGCATGACTACAGGCCATTTAATGATCCCAAAGCTCTCTGAACTTCTGTTATAAACACCTGTTGCAGCTGTAATTTGCTTGTGCAATTCTTTTCTTCTAGCTACATTTGAAGCACCATGAGGTTAAGGGGCCATATGTTTGTTTTATTCATTCCTAAATGTCTAGAAAACGGCCAGGTATAAAGCAGGGTGTTCAGTGAACATTTATTGATTAGTCAAGATGAATGAATTAATGGGTAAATAAAAAGAAACCTTTTATTGGAATTCAACAGCTTAATATGACATTAACTTCTTCTGACCAAATTTAAGAAAAGTCCGTTTCAGTGGGGTTTTTCCCCTAATTCTATCAATATGATGATACACAAGGAAGGCCAATTTTTATAGCAGCTGTCTGCTTTATACTGTCTGCCAAATGTAATCAAACTGTCCATTAGACTTCCACATTTTACAGTTCTGTATGTATCATTTCATCTTAGAAAATGTTTCAATTTAAAGGAGAAATGGAGGAGAACTCTGATTTCTAGGATCTGCTAAGAGGATCTCAATATCAAAAAGGTTTCCACTGTTAACAGAAAGCTCTTTTCATGTAAAACCTCAACAACCACCTCTTGTGCCTGCCTGTAACTGACATGCTCATCTGCAAAATATCACATTCTAACCACCAGAGCATTCAGTCCCCTGAACCAGCTTTAAGAAAATGGCTTTTTTTTAAATGTAAGCGATGAATCACAGGAATCTACCCCCAAAACCCAGAGCACACTGTATACACTGTATGCTAGCCAACTTGACAATAAATTATATTTTTTAAAAAAAAATGTTTTTTGCTAATCAAAAACACAACAAAATTGTCAAGTCACATGCTTGCAAATAATACAAAATTTCTTCTTAAGCGTTTTTTTTTTACTAAGGGCAAACAAAATTCAGAGGGAAGCTCCCTTAATTAGAATCCAAGTATCCATTAAACCTCACAAGTAGTTGGAACTTATCTGTGTCATTTCTTTGCCCCTAAAAGAGCTCATCTTTTAACGGGGAAATACCTGCATATAAAAATTACTATAATAAAAGTGCTTTACTAAAAGCTTTTATTTTTTTCTATTTATTTATTTATTTATTATTATTTTTTTTTTACAAATAGTTTATTGTCAAATTCGTTTCCATATAACACCCAGCGCTCATCCCCACAAGTGCCCTCTTCCATGACCATCACCTTCCCCTCCTCCCCACCCCCATCAGCCCTCAGTTTGTTCTCGGCATTCAAGAGTCTCTCATGGTTTGCCTCCCTTCCTTCTCTCCCCACTATTTTTCCCCTTCTTCTCCCCCATGGTCCTCTGTTAAATTCCTCCTAATCCTCCTATATGTGCAAACATATGGTATCTGTCCTCTGCCTGACTTATTTTGTTCAGCATAACACTCTCAAGTTCCATCCATGTTGCTACACATGGCCAGATTTCATTCTTTCTCATTGCCATGTAGTATTCCATTGTGTAGATACACCACATCTTCTTGATAAAACTAATAGGCAACCGACGGAATGGGAAAATAAAATAAAAAGGTTTTTAAAACAGAGCAAGAATGTCATTTTGCTTTGCAGAAAGATTAAGAAAAGCTTTCATAGTGTAGCAGTTTTTTAGCTTAAAAGGATGGTGCAAGAGTTAACAATTACCAAGACTCAGAGAAATTAAATAATTTGTTCAAGATCCTATAGATAGCTAGTGGCAAGCCAAGGACTAAAATCTAGATTTTTAGATCCCAAATCTAGTCTTTTCCATGATATCATGCTATTTCACAACCCAGATGGGATACCTAAAATGGCTGTAGTCTTAAAATAGCCTTTTCCTGCCTTCACACTTTATAATCCAGCAGATATTATCTTTTTTGAGTTCCCCTGGACATGCCATACTTTCTTGGTTCTCAGCCTTTCCACATTGCTGTTCTGTGCTGAAATACTATCTTCCATCATTCAGGGGTTCTCCCTGATATACCTTATCTCTTAATCTGGATAATTCCTACTCTTCTCTTCAGGGCTCAATTAGATGTCACTTTCACTGGGAAGCTTCTATAGTATTTATCACACTCTAACATAATTATATCACTTTCCCAACTCCTGCCAAGGCCATGAAGGCAGAGATTTGTCTTGTCAGTTTTATTCCTAATACCTAGCACAAAGTCAGAAACACAGTATGTGCTTGGAAACTATTTGCTGAATAAATTGATTGCATACCACAGTTTCACAACCACATAATACAATGACCTTAAATTATCACACACCTCTGAAGCAGAGTTGTAATTTGCTGGAAATGGACTGCTTTAGACAGACTTGCTACATAACATCCCAAGCTATAAGAATAGTCATACACATTTCTAGACAGCCTATAAATCAGAGCCCCTCTTTAATGGTTACTTACAAGAGGCTAGATTTGCAATGCAAATATATAAGTCATATTTTATCTTCTTAGAAGAGGCCTGTAAAAGTACCAGTGCTACTTTTCAAAAGTACAACTGCCGTATTACCTATGACATCCAGCTGCGGAGAGCTAGCAGGAAGAGGCCTATGGTCATGGCATCCAATACTTTTATTTATTTATTTTAGAAGAAAAAAAACTGAGGTAACAGAGAAAGGAAGAGACTACCCTAGAAATACAGGGCAAGTCAGGATCATGGACTGGGTCCTTGACAAAACCCAGGTCTCCAACTTTACACTGGAGGCTTTCTACCATCTCTCCTTGATATCATTGTCTGCATGGACAGATGAACAGACGATTAGATGGGAAGACAGACAAAATGAACAAAATAGCTATATAAAAACACAGTCCCATTATAAAGCCCCTCTTCCAACCTTTTTGCTGGTCATAACTCTGACGTGGCATTTTAGATTGATCTGTCATGAGACACAGGATACTATGGAAATCTAAAGAAATAAAGGTATTCATTGAAGTACCTATTCAGTCAAAGTGTTCTACCAGAGTATGTTAGTTCTCTGAAGCAAACCAACAAAGCCCACTAGACTGGCAATTCTGAACAGCAAGTTTATAGCACATAAATTTGTGATCTTTCCTAGGGAAGCAACATGTGCAAAGTGCTACCTAGAAACTTCATATAATAGTTAAGAACATAGGTTTTTAAGTCACAGTACATATGAGGCCTTGTATAGTACACCTAATTTCAGTTTCCTCTTCTGCAGAGTGGAAATACTAGTGTTAACTATATCCTAGGATTGTTGGGAGGACTAAGACAATACATGTTTTGCCAGAGTACATGTAAACACTTAACAAATGCTGATTTTACCATTATTGCATCTGGGGAAACATCGTCATCACATGTGATTTTCAATGGCTTGGACCCACCCAGGACTTAGGACTGTCCTCTTCCTGAGTCTAAGGTTTTAGAAGTGTAATTAGAGAGCCTCAAAAGACTAAGAGGTGTATTAATTTCACCTTGAGGCCATCTGTTACAGGAAGGCAATTATCTCTTTATCTATAACATGGAAATACTACCATATAATCTAAAGAATTACTATGAAGATACATAGGAAGCCATGAAAAATTAAAGTAACAAAGTGACATATCATATTTGTGTTTTAGAATGACATTTCATGAGAAGACTGAGTATGAACTGGCAGAAAAGAAACAAGAACTAAAAAGGAAGAGTGGAAATAAAAGAAGGAAAGAACATAGAAATTATTTTAGAGTCATAACTGATAGGATTTAGAAACTGTATACAGGGCTCAATGAGGAGAAAGTAAGGAGTTTCTAGGTAAGCAATGAAAGACGGCATTCATTTTTGAACAAGCAGAGGCAAAGATGTCCAGTCAACAATTGGAAATCAATATGATCTGAGATGATGACTGCTGTGAACTAACTACCCACCAAACATTAGTTCATTTGCTTAGAGGTCAACAGTAGTCCCACAAGGATATAAAGGCAGTAATGAAGGAAGGAACATGGAGAAGTAATAGGGACAGCAAGCAGAATATGCTGTCAGATGTAATTCAGAACCAAGTAGGGTTCCCAGAAAGCATGTCTTTAGAACCTTCTCAGCTGTTCAAGTAGTAAGCCTGCTGGCCTCCAATATGCTTGCTGCATGCTTTCTTCCTTCAGTCAACAAACCTTCACTTGGTGTTTATGTTAACCAGGCCCAGTAACCAGCATTAAGGATAGAAAGATGAGGGGCACCTGGGTGGCTCAGTCGGTTAAGCATCCGACTTTGGCTCATGATCTTGGGGTTCGTGGGTTTGAGCCCCACATCAGGCTCTGAGCTGTTAGCACAGAGCCTGGAGCCTGCTTCAGATTCTGGGTCTCCCTGTCTCTCCGGCCCACCCCTCTCGCACTCTGTCTCTCTCAAAAATAAATTTAAATGCTTTAAAAAAGCATTTTTTAAATGCCTTTAAAAAAAAGGATACAGAGATGAGTATCAGTTATACACTTAAGGATGCTGGTCCTAGCAGAGAAGGGAAACATAAAGAATCAAATAAGGACACCCTCATGCTTCGGTAGAGACAAGCACAGGGATATAGCGAGCCTAATTCCATGCACTCTTTTCTCCAGGATGTCTTCCTTAAATATTATTATTGGCCAAAATTTGTGGAATGCTTCCTATGAGCCAGGCATTTTTCTTAGAGCTTTACATGTTAACTCTTTTAATTTCCACAACCATACTACCAATGGGGAAACTGAACAGCTAGGCCTATGATGAACTCTTTCCTCTGAGCTCCCATAGTCCTCACAAAGCATTTTAAAAATACTTTCAAAAAAAGATTTTAAAATCAGCTTTTAAAAAAATACTCCTTGAGGATAAAGCCATAATTTATTTATGTCTTTATTTTCACAGGAGCCCAGCACAGGACCAAGTATCTATAAGTATTCAGTATTTGCTGAACATCAAAATGACTGTCCATTGTCCAAGTTTTATATCAGATCCTAAAAAGAGCAATCATTTCTTACTCATTCAGGAAGTCCATAATAAATATTCAGTCTGAATCAATCACTGGTGCCAGGTATAAGTTAAATAGAAATAAACCAGACAAAGAACTTACCATCAAGTTTATTGTGGCAACCACTAATTGTTTAAGATGAGCTCTACTTTCTTCAGACATTAGAGCCAGATACATGTGTGTCTTTTGAGATAAACTACCAGAAGAAAGAACAGATGAGTGAGTGACAGACACTCTGAATCTTGGACCAGACCTTGCTGTAGCCACCAGGAAGCTCAGAGTTGAATTTGCTACTGAATCTTAGCAAAAAGCAGGAACTTCTGGTACTAAATTTATCTTGGCTTCATTTGTTCTGTCTTCCTTATTTTCCCCTCTTTATTTACTTTTGATCCTATTATATTATGATATTTGAAAAACTAATTCCCTTTGTGGGGAGGAGATGCACATATAGAATTTAACTGGCCAAAGTATGATCAGTCTCCTTGGTCCAAATGCTCTGCTGAAGAACTGGGTACAAACCAGGTAGCGGTACAGAGGACTTATTTACAGGTGTATTATAAAAACCAGACAGATGCACATTATTCTCCTGCAAGAAAATATGCTTGGCAATACCAAAATATGCTTGGCAATTACCAACTGCAAATAAATTTATTTACTTTTGATCCTATTATATGATATTTGAAAAACTAATTCCCTTTGTGGGGAGGAGATGCACATATAGAATTTAACTGGTCAAACTGCAGATGGTATGATCAGTCTCCTTGGTCCAAATGCTCTGCTGAAGAACTGGATACAAACAAGTCAGGAGGGAAGATCTCAACTGTTCGGCCTCTGTGCTCTAATAAAGGGAGGAGGTCTCTGCTGAGGGAACTATATTGCTTTAGAAAAAGCCCCACACTTTTAAACTCCCTTATTTATGACTACGAAGGTTCTGAAACTAGACCATGTTCAACTAGACACTGACCTCTGTCTCTGACCTGCCGGGAGCAAGTCCCTTAGAATCAATTTCCTTATCTATTTTTATCTACCTACTTCTCAAGGCTGTTCTGAATGAGATATGAAAACATTTATTTGACTGTAGAGTAGTACACAAATGTAAGGATTAGGGAAAAGGGGGTTTATTATTTGTAATTCAATATGAGAATGGGGCACCTGGGTGGCTCACTCAGTTAAGCATCTGACTCTTGATTTTGGCTCAAGTTATGATTAGAGGGTTGTGGGATTGAGCCCTGAGTTGGGCTCCACATTGAGCATGGAGCCCAACTCTCTCCTCCCTCTCGCTCTCACTCTTGCTCTTGCTCTTCCCCTCTGCCCCTGTCCCCACCTTGTACACATTCTCTCTAAAATAATAACAACAATAATAATGTGTGAGAATAGTCAATTCATTTAGGCAAGGAATCTTGTAGGCACTGGACACTCAAAACACTGGAGGTTTTTTGTTTGTGGTGGTAAAATATGTATCATAAAATTTACCAATTTAATCATTCTTAAGTGTACAGTTAGAGGCATAAAGTACATTCGCACTTGTGCAACTATCAGCACCATCCATCTCCAGAAGTTTTTCATCTTCCCCAACTGAAACTCTATACCTATTAAAGACTAACTCTCCCCATTCTCTCCTCCCCCAGCAACCACCATTCCATTCATTTCTACCTCTATGAATTTCACTATTCTAGGAACCTCTATAAGAGGAATTATATATGTCCCTTGTGACTGGCTTATATCAATTAGCATTGTAGTCAAGGTTTATCTATGTTATAACATGAAGATATCAGTTTTTAAAATGTTCCAGACTTCCTGTTGTAGATAAAGATGATAACAAATTAGAAATCTAACCACCATTTATTAGCTTTACAAGATAAAATCAAAGCTCACTGCAGGATTTTTCCCCCCTCAAGTGCCACCGAGATTTCCAAATTGATTTGTAATCTGGAACAACCAGTTCTTTCCTTTTTTATTTATTTTTTATTTTTTTAGTGTTTATTTTTGAGAGAGAAAGACAGAGTGGGAGTGGGAAGGAGACACAGAATCCGAAGCAGGCTCCAGGCTCTGAGCTGTCAGCACAGAACCTGATGCAAGGCTCAAACTCATGAACCCAGAGATCATAGCCTGAGCTTAACGAACTGACCCACCCAGGCACCCCTGGAACAACTATTTCTAAATAGATTCTTCATATGAAGCAACCTGAAAATAAATTCCAGCATGTTCATTAGGAAGCAAAATGACCCTTAGTAAAAAAAGACAACGTGGTATCAATGTTTGAATAAAGAAATTAATGCTTAGAACAAGATCCAATCTACTTTGGTATTGCCAAGCATATTTTCTTGCAGGAGAATAATGTGCATCTGTCTGGTTTTTATAATACACCTATAAATGTTTCTTATTCCAAAGCAGTATGTTTTTAACATTTGCAAATAAATTTATATTATCCACACAGATTATTATTATTTTTTTAATCTTTATTCATTTTGAGGGGTTCCAGGATGACTCAGTCAGTCAGGCATCTGACCTTGGCTCAGGTCATGATCTCATGGATCATGGATCTGAATCCCACATGAGACTCTCTGCTGTCAGTGTTGAACCTGCTTTGGATCCTCTGTCCCCCACCCCAACCCCGCCACTTGCACATGTGTACACACATGCACACTCTCTCTCAAAAATGAATAAACATTAAAAAAATAAAAATAGGGGCACCTGAGTGGCTCAGTCAGTTAAGAGGTCATGATCTCATGGTTTGTGAGTTCAAGCTACGCATCAGGCTCTACGCTGACAGCTTGGAGCCTGGAGCCTGTTTCAGATTTTGTGTCTCCTCCTCTCTCTGGCTCTCCCCCACTCACGATCTGTCTCTGTCTCGAAGATAAACATTAAAAAAAAACAAAAATAAATGTTTGAGAGAGAGAAAGGGCACTCATGTGGGCAGGGAGAGGGGCAGAGAAAGGAGAGAGAGAATCCCAAGCAGGCTCTGTGCTATCAGCACAGAGCCCAACAAGGGGCTTGATCCCACAATCCATGAGATCATGACTTGAACCGAAATCAAGTCAGATGCTTAACAGACTGAACTACCCAGGTGCCCACACACGGTTTATTTTTTAACCAGCAAATTATATCTTATTCCAAATGTCACTGGAAGGCCAATTTGAATAATCTTACTACAAACAATTAGAAAAAACCACCTCATTCTCAATTGGGAATGTCATTAGCTGTTGCACCCACCCCTACCCCAGAACCCCCAGGCTGTTTCTCATCTTCCAGACTTTACTCCCATGTGGCTCTGACACTGCATTTTCTGACTCTTACCTCTCTCCCTTCCTCACCTCCTGACCTTTTCCACTGTTCCCTCTGGATATCAAGGTTAGCAAATCTCTGTATACTCAATCTCTTCAGTGAACATATCCCCCATGCCTTCTTGATCTAAGAGAAATCTAGCAGTCCCTGACAATGTTTCCTTTGCAGCCCTAGCAAATGGCACTGTTTTTTTCTCTCATTCCCCATCTACCACTGGGCCTATTTCCACTTATGCCTTAAAGGTTATGGTTCCTAGCAAACTGTTATTCTCCCCAATACCATTCTTGCCATAATTCTTGGTAATTTCAATAACTATATAAATAATGGCTACAGAATATTGCCCTCCCAGTTATTTGACCTCCTCTTTTCTGTTGATCTTGAATTCCACCCTACCTCAGCCTCTCATTCACATGGTTATACCCTGTCATTACCAATAACTGTCAACCTTCTATAACCTTAATTCCAAACATCTCAAACTCCAATCACTATCTCCTATCTTTCCAGTTTACTTAATATAGTTACCCCAATTCTAACACTCCTTCAGCCTATCAGGACATTTAATCTACTGATCCTACCCACATTTAATTCCCATCACATTCCTTAACAACCTTACTTCCCTCCTAATCCTGGCTAGTTTAACTTCCTTGGTCAATTTTTATAATCACTCCCTTGGCCCTCTTTCACTTGTATTAAGACTAGTTTGATTAAACCACAGCTCTGGTTAAATGCAATTCACCATCTACTCTCTGCCTACATTGGCACAGGTCTTGAGAGGAAGAAAATATACAAAACTGTGTCCGTCAAAGTTAAACTTTAAACTTATGATCACTATTTTCTTTTTTTTTTTTAATAGTTTATTTTATTTTTGAACACAGAGAGACAGAGCACGAGCAGGGGAGGGACAGAGAGACAGGAAGACACAGAATATGAAACAGGCTCCAGGCTCTGAGCTAGCTGTCAGCACAGAGCCCGACGCGGGGCTTGAACCCACAAACCGTGAGATCATGACCTGAGCCGAAGTCGGACGCTTAACCGACTGAGCCACCCAGGTGCCCCTCTATTTCAAATTCATACATGACACAATTCTTCTCACTAGATTGAAAGTTCCTGGGAAATTGTGTTTTCACTTCTGCAACCTCAGAATCCAGCTAGCACAAAACAGACTCCCATAAATGTTTATCAAATTGAACTGAAAAATCACGTGAGGCATTTATTCTCTCATTTTTATTAACAAAACTAATCTTTCAGCAACATTATGTAACACGCTCAAGGATGAATACCCTTTAAGTGAAGACCAGAGATTTGAACTCAAGTTCCCTATTCTTTCTCCTATGCAACACTGTTGTTATACAAAAATGATAACTGACTGAACTCTGGCTCTCTGATCTCACATCATATGTGAGATGCAGACCCTTCACCCTAGCTGTACTCTGAGAAAAGACATCATAGATAGGATCTTCACAAGGCAATCCAAGCTCCCAAACTGAACCACCCCATAAAACCTGACAAATCCCACATTCAAGCATTTTTCCTGATTCTTTTCCCTCCCCCCTCCCCACCCACTTTGTTCACTTCCTTTATTCCTTTGTGTTCATACCTGCCTACCAAGTTAGCATGTAAAGTCCTTGGAGGGCAAAGGCCATATCTTACTCTTCCTTCTATTCCTCTAGTACAGAAGTTAGCACACACTGAGTACTTTGTGAATATTTTTTAAATTACAAATGCTAAAAGCCAAAAAAAAAAAAAATGAAAGATCAACTTTTTCCTTTCCAAAGCATTTCTGCAATCAGCTAATAACTCAATGGGGAATGAGAGGTTGGATTAGCCTCTACTTACAAACTTGCCCAGACTTTACCCTGAGTCCTCACACTCTAAACCCAGTGTTCTTTCCTTTATGTAACAACAGGTTCCCTATCCTTTTTAGAGCCAAGAAGATGGTTGAAGCAAGAAAGAAGGATCAGACTGACCAAAACAAAAAACAAAAAACAAAGAACTGTTACACATTTGGGGTGCCTGGGTGGCTCAGTTGGTTAAGCCTCTGTTGATTTTGGCTCAGGTCATGATCTCACGGTTTGTGGGATCTAGCCCTACGTGGGGCTCTGCGATAACAACGTGAGATTCTCTCTGTGCCCCTCCCCCACGTGTGTGTGTATGTGTGTGCGCGCTCTCTCTCTCTCAAAATAAACTTTTAAAAAAACTGTTACATGTTTAAATTTACCAATTAATAACATAAACACCACATCTTGAGTAAATAAGCAAGTGTAACATCCGTATCAGGACCAAGACTCCATTTAAAATAAGCCCACATCTCACAACTCTCCACTCAGGCCTATTTATTATGTACATCACTTGGAAGAGGTATGTACTCTACCACTGGGTCCATGTGTTTTAGGTTTGTTTGTTTGTTTGTTTGTTTTTTAAGGAGTAAAATGATTTACCATGAAAACTGTGGCAAAGTTTGAGAAGGGAATGGCCTAGGGAGTGTGGATATGGGAGAAGGAAGAACAAGAGAAGTGAAGATTGGACTAAAGGCTGGAACACACTCTCCTACTTGAAGCTTCACAGATCCTTCCAGCTGGAACTAACCACTGTGCTCTGTTCAAACACACCTGGTGATAGTCCCATTCTAGACCTGCTTCTTCATGTGAGTGCTGCCCTCCTGGGCTATGAGCTTTGTGAAAGCAGAGGCTATCTTGTTAACCTATGGAGTTCTCCACTGGCTGATACGGAGCCAAGCACATCATTAATTAATGGAAAGGGACCAAAGAACATACAGCTTGGTAGGACCTCAATGATCATTTAATTCAACCACTTCATCTTGCAACAGAGAAAACAGAGACCAAGTGACTTCCTCCAAGTCACAGGGCAAATCAGTAACAGATCCAGGACTGGACCTCAGGTTTCTAGACTCCCCAAAGAGAAGAAGGGCAGCAAGGCTGCTTTTCTACCTGAAGCACAAGAGATACCCTCTGCTTACTGGGTAGTTCAAAGACTACTGGGCCCTTGCAATGGGAGGTCCAAGACTCTGAATCAGGAACTGCTGCATTCCAAACAGTTGAGACTCTCAGTATCAGGCCAAGTCCTTTGTCAGGACAGAAAGGCTCAGAAAAAAACAGGCAAAACTGTCCTCGTTTGATCCAAAGGCCCCAGGAAGCCCTAGGCTACAGGCCTTGGCACAGGAACAGGAAGAGTTTTGTTGTGATGAAGCTGAAGAAATGGGGAAGAAATGGAAGATAGGAGCAGTGGAGAGATTCCTGCCCAGCAGCATCAACACTGAGAAAGCACGCCTGCTGAAAAGGAAGAGACTGTATTAGAACAAGCTAAAGGCTCAGAAAATGGAAGAAAGAGTAATTTCAGGACACAGCGAAGACTCCTCAGGGAAGTACCTGTCTGATTTGAGGCTTAATGGTATAGACGTAACAAAAAAAAAAAAATCAAACTGGAGACAACATGTGATGCCAAGAATAACCCAACTGAGAATAATGCAGCTTGAATGAGCCAAGACTCCTCACTCTCCATCACAGCTCCTGGCCCACTCACCACCACCCTCCATCAGAATTACTCAGGGTACTTATTTAAAATAGTTTTACAAATACATAATCTGATTTAAAAATTGGCAAAGAACTTGTATAGACATTTCTCCAAAAGGCTAACACTCATACAAAAAGATGCTCAACATCACTAATTATCAGGGAAGTGCAAATCAAAACCACAATGAGCTACCACCTCACATCCGTTAGGGTAGCCAGTATTTTAAAAAATTAAATATAAAAAAAAACACAGAACAGAAAATAACACGAGTTGGCAAAGATGCAGGGAAACAGGAACCCTTGTGCACTGTTTGTGGGAATGTAAAATGGTATAGCTGCTGTGGAAAACAGTATGGAAGTTCCTCAAAAAGTTAAAAATAGAATTATTATATGATCCAGCAATTCCACTTCTAGGTCTAGATCCAAAAGAACTAAGAACAGGATATTAAAGAAATATTTGCCTAACCATGTTCACTGCAGCATTATCCACAATAGCCAAGAGGGAGAAGCAACCTAAATGTCCACTGACAGTGAATGAATAAAGAAAATATGGTGTTAAGTCTTTAAAAAGAAGAAAACCCTGGGTTGGGGGGTGCCTGGGTGGCTCAGTCAGTTAGGCATCCAACTCTTGATTTCGGCTCAGGTCATGATCTCACAGTTCATGGAATGGAGCCCCATGTCCCTGCTTGAGATTCCCTGTCTCTCTGACGCTCCCCCTCTTGTACTCACATTCTCTCTCTCAAAATAAACAAACATTTAAAAAATAAAACAAAAATAATATAATAAAAATAAGAAAATCTTATCATATGCTATAACATGGATAATCCTTGAGGATGTTATGCTAAGTAAATAAGCCAGTCACAAAAAGACAAATATTACATAATTTCACTTATATGAAATATCTAAAGTAGTCAAACTCCTAGGAAGTAGGATGGTAGTTGCCAGGGACTCTGTGGGATAGTACGTTGTTTAATGGGTATAATTTCAGTTGTGCAAAAGGAAAATTATTAGAGATCTGCTGTACAAGGTACATATAGTTAACACTACTGTACTACACACTTAAAAATAGTTTAGACAGTGAAGTTTATGTTATTTTACACACACACACACACACACACACACACACACACACACAGCAGATTTTTAGGTCCCACACCAAAACTACTAATTCAGATCACCTGAGAATCAGAATGCTAAGCTTCCCTCAGGTATTTCTGATATTTGGTCAAATTCAGAAACCTCTGGCTTAAAAATAAAGGCCAAACTTTATCTCAGCATTCAAGGCCCTCCATGAGCCCATCCTTCTCTCTTTCTCCTTTCTCACTACTAGCTCTTCCTCCTTCTCCTCTCAGGAGGTGCTAGAGAAGTGCTATTCAAACTAAACTTTCTACAGGGATAAAACTGTTCTACATTTGTAGTGTCCAATGAGCCACATGTGGCTACTGAGCACCTAATATGTTGCACAGGACTAGAGCTACTGTTAGGACCCTAGAAGATAAAGAGGGGCCACAGTAAATAAAATAGCTCCATTTAACTTTTTTTCTCACAAATATTATCAATGTACATTCATTTAACAAATAGTCATTGCTTACTATGTACCAAGTACTACCCTACGTGGTAAGGAAACAGCACTGTCCTCAAGAGGAGGACAGTGTTCTAATGAGGCAGTGTAGTACTATGGTTAAAAGCAAGGACTGGAGCCAGAGAGCTCAGGTTCTGATTATGTCTCCACTGCTAACTAGCTAGGTGTTCTTTGGAAATAGCTAATGTCCTCATGCCTCAATTTTTTAATCTATAAAAATGGGGATAATACTACTACCACCTAATAGGATTTCTATAAGGATTAAATTAATTAACATACGTTAAGTGCTAAGAACAGTGCCCAACATATAAGAACTAGCTGTTACTATTATTGCTGTATTTTGTTATTATTATGACTGGGAAGCAACAAGATTAACAAATAAAAATATGAATAATTAGCAGTAGAACAGAAAAATAAAGCAGGGTAAGGGAACAGGGAGTGTCAGGATAGGGATTATAATTGTTAAGAGGAAGTCTTGTTAGGGAAGTCTTACTGAGAGGGTGATACCTGAGAAATGATCTTAAAGAGTAGAAAAATAATCAAGCCATGCAGGAAAAATTTAATACCCCCGTGAGGTACTTAGTATTACTAACACCATTTTATAAATGGGAGAACTGAGCTTAGACTAAGGAACCCATCCAAGGTCATACGGCTTATAAATGAGCCTAGACTCAAATGCAGAACTGCTGGATTCTAATTCACTACTGGACACTGTTTGACCTCTTCCTTTCTGCAGAAAAACAATACCAGTGCATCCTTTTCACATCAGTTTTCCCTACTGGTACTGAGATTTATAGATTGATTCGGACTAGACAAGCTCTCTGAGTTAATGCATTGCTTGTGGGCACAGGCCATTAACCCACCCTGACCACATCACATGCACTCTCACCCACTGCTTCCTCAACAGCTCCACACCAGGAGCTCCCCATGTTAACTGCAGGCTGTGCATAGAAAACAGGCATTTATCAAGACCAACAAGCCTCAAACACCAGGAAGGAGAGGTAAATATATATCAGAGATAAAAGCCATTGCTTCCAGCCAGGGCTCTGAGGGAAAAAACTCTGCTAGATGTGCACTGTAGGAAAACTATGATCAAAAGTTAGGATCAACCAACAGAACCTTTCTTTTTTTTTTTTTTTTTTTAATAGTTTTTTTTCAAAATTG